>NC_080166.1:108609837-108909837 GCF_950295315.1 Erinaceus europaeus
CTGAGAATTTTTTTTTCTCCTTTAGAAAGAGATCCTGATGTTTTCCTACCTTACACATTTTTTTTTCCCATGGGCCTTTTTAAAGGAGTTTTATAATCTCTGTATGTCCTTATGCTCAAACAGTGTTTTGACTGGAGATCAAAGAAGAAGCTAAGTCAACTGTTCTGAACTCTGACCTCTACCCACCTGGGAATTTTATATTATCATATTAATGCTTCATAATAAGTATTTAGGTTTGAGCAGTTTATATTTATTGTTAACAGTTTTAAAAAAAAAGTAAAAAATGTTAAGAGCAGTATAGAGCTCTAGAAATTATTTCCTTATTTCTGTGATTTATTCTGAATGTTTTAATAGGATAAATATTGTCTTAATTTCAGGATTATATTAATTTAAAATACTTCACAGAAAACTTACAATAAGAAAATTACAAAGAATAGAACTCTTAAATTGACTAACAAACTTATTGGCATATTTTTGACATTATTATAAAGAAAATTTACTTTTTATAGTTAAATAGATATTGCTATGAAATGCATGGATAAATAGCAAATTATCTGGATTCCATAGTGAAGCTTCTTATCTTGAAACAATTACTTCACTCACTTTCATTGTTGATAAAAATCTTGCTCAACACCAATTTTCCAGACAATTGTTATACTGTATTATTAGTAGTACTGGTTCTTGGCTTCCTTTCTTTGATTCAGATGGAGTGCTAAAAGTAAGGCTACAAGCTCCAAAATCTGTTTATAGAAGGCAGCACGACTTGGGTTATACAACTTTTTCCATGAGACAGGAAGCAATTGAATGTCTCCATGGCTTTATTGAAAGGTTTTATAAGTCTAGACAAAAAAACCTCCACCGAAACTGCTAGCACCCTTGTAACTGTAGAACCAATGTGCACAGAATGACTTTTGATGGAGAGTCAATAGTTCCAATTAGACTCCTGATCTCTAGGAGTAGACTGTTTATTTATTTGTAACTTAGTTACAATTCCAAATATTTTCAGGTCTTGTTTTAAAATTTACTAAGCTGGAGATTTCATAAACTAGTAAAAAAGAGCCTTTGGTATTATTACTTCATTTTATACTTTAATTCACTTGTAACGCTGCATTATAAATGACTAGTTTGATGTCTTCATGGTTTTTCACTTCCATGAAAATATTTTATTAAGATTTAAATAGGATAACTATTACACAGAATGTATAGTACTGAGAGGTTGTTCATAAGATCATAATATTTATTTTTCTAATGTCTCTACAAATTCACGGACTAAGTATTAGCTTATAACCAAATCATCTTTGTAAATCATCAGTACTGTTATTAAAATTAATAATCCTTCATACATTTGAAATTACCTCTTAAATGAAAAAAAAAAGTAATAAATCTTTTATGTTTTAGTGAAACTTGGTTTAACCCTGTGTGCTATATCTATCATTAAACTAGAACAGCTAGACCATATAATGTTTAAATAGGTTATTTGAGGAGTGGAAAGTTATATTAACTAGGACAAGTGACAGAAACCAATGAAAGTAAGGTAAAACATAATGATTCAGCATAAAAACACAAAATTCCTCTTAAAGACAGTCAATGGCTTCTAATGGAGGGGCATAGTGACACATAACTCTACTGGTGGGAAGAGTATAGAATTATACCCCTGTTATCTTATAATTTTATAAATCAATATTAAACTACTAATAAAACAAGTAAGTAAATAAATAAAAACAAATAAGTCAATGGCTCCAAAGTTTCTAGATAATATTCAAACTCCTCACAACCCTTGTTCATCTTTTATATACCATCTGCTTCATTCAGTATCATCCCTTTAAGCAAATGAACATTCTTTGTTTCTTTCATCCAGAGGACATACTCATCTTAATCTTCCATGTTATAGATCCAACTCCAGTCTTGGTCTTAATTCTAGATGCTATGGAGGTATTTTATGTTTTTGTAGCCTAATATTTAGTCTTTTTCTTATCAGTTGTTGAATACTTAAGTTATTTCATTATCTTGGCTATTATAAGTAATGCTACAGTGAGCACAGGGGTGCATAAATCTTTTTTTTTTTTCATTTCTTTATTGGGGAATTAATGTTTTACATTCAACAGTAAGTACAATAGTTTGTAAATGCATAACTTTTTCAGTTTTCCATATAACAATAGAACCCCCACTAGGTCTTCTGTCATCCTTCTTGGACGTGTATTCTGCTCCCCACCCCAGAGTTTTTTTACTTTGGTGCAATATACAGATTCCTGTTCAGGTTCTTCTTGTGTTTTCCCTTCTGATCTAGTTTTTCAACTTCTGCCTGAGAGTGAGATCATCCCATATTCATCCTTCTGTTTCTGACTTATTTCACTTAACATGAATTTTTCAAGGTCCAGCCAAAAAAATGGTGAAGTCCATTTTTTAGAACTGAATAGTATTCCACAGCTTGCTCAGCCACTCATCTGTTGCTGGACACCTGGGTTGCTTCCAGGTTTTGGCTATTACATATTGTGCTGCTAAGAACATATGTGTACACAGATCTTTTTGGATGAGTGTGTTGGATTCCTTAGGATATATCCCCAGGAGAGGAATTGTAGGATCATAGGGTAGGTCCAATTCTAGTCTTCTGAGAGTTCTCCAGACTGTTTTCCACAGAGGTTGGACCATTTTACATTCCCACCAGCAGTGCAGGAGGGTTCCTTTGAGGGGTGCATAAATCTTTCTGTATTAATGTATATATGTTCTTTGGAGAATTACCCAGGAAGGAAGTAGCTGGATCATATGGTACTTGTATTCTTAATTTTTAAACAAAATGTCTTGGTACAAAACATAGATTGGTACTTATCAAGGGAGAAGGGAGTGGGGGGGATGAAATGGGCAAAGGAGGTCAAATAGGTCAAATATATGGTGATGGATAGAAACTTGACTTCTGGTGGTGATCATGATTCAAGTGCTGAATCATAATAATCCATTCCTGAAACATATGATGTTTTATATCAGTGTTACAGTGTTACCTCAACAACAATTTGCTTTAAAAATATAGTGTTTGCTGAATACTTTTAATAAGTGAACAAAAGTAGAGAAATACTGATGTTGACACCAGTATTCTGTCCTGGCCCAATTTTTTTTTTTTTTATGGAAAGAGGTCTAGGTCATATTTTTCACAAACAAAATGGAACTGTGTGATGTATAGTATCCCTGTGGTAGAGGGAGTTTGGTGGGGAAAGGGGAGACACAGTCAACATGTTGATTGACATAAGCAAATCTAACCACAATTTGGAAGGAATAATAGAGAAGTAATGATAATATTTATCTAAAATTACTATGTGCTCGCTACTGAACTAAGAATTTTATAGCATTTACTCTTTTAATGATTACAGCAATCCTCTGAGGCAAGTAGCTAGTAGTATTTCCATTTTACAGAGAAACTGAAAGAGTAAATTAGCCAGATTTCATATATCTTGTGAATGAATGTCTTCACAATAAGTAGAATTATCCATTTATTAACATTTAGGAATTTTGCACACTCATCGTATTGTTAATCTAAACCCCTAACAGTAAACACCTTTCATACAACAGCTTTCTATTTAAGAGTTCTGGTGGTGGGAATTGTGTGGAGGAGTTGTACCCCCCCCCCATCCTATGGTTTTGTCAGTGTTTCCTTTTTATAAAAATAAATAAATAAATAAATAAATAATAAAATAGCAGTATAGGGAGAGAGAGAGAGAGAGAGAGGGAGAGATGGTGACTCTGGTTCAAGCAATAGCACCATAAGGAAATGCCATTATAACAAAGAAGCTCTTTTACTAAATTTTCTCCTCTCTCTCAATCTCTCAAAAAAAAAAAAAAGAAAGAAAAGAAAAGAAAGTAGCACAGGAGTCCTTCACACATAGTCTTTCACACATTCAGTAAGTCAGGAAAAATAAAGTAAGGGGTGTTTGCTTAAATTTTAAATAACTACTCACAGTACTTTACATTCTCTCCGTGGCACTTGTCAACTTTATTGCAAAATGTGCATATGCAATTTAAGGAATTTATAAATGAAAAGTCCTCAACAGCTACCATCCAGCTGTCCCATTCAGAGCACAATGGCTCTGGCCCTCTACTCCACCAGAGGTCACTACACTACCTATCAGGCAAGGGGCCCCAGGCACTAAGGGCAAGTCCCCCTTCCCCTGCTGGTGACCTACATTACACAGAATGCCTCCTGAGGTCCAAGAAGTGGATGATTTCATCGTTCAATATAAGTGAGGTCTTGGCGACCATAGATCATGCAAGGGAGTGATTTCTTTGTCCATGACCTAGAAATGACAATACCTTTCTTCTTACACTTTACTTTATAAAAGAGAGCAATAAAATTTCCTGAGAATTTGTGACCTGAATGATGATGAAGTCAAAGAATAGTAACAGAATTGTCAGAATCTTTGGTTTCTTTTACTAGTGTGAAAGATCAGCTCGGCTGTGAATAAGGTTTTACATATCACATGCATAAATGCTTTTTTCATAAGAGTTTTAACTAATATTGAGATCCAAAGGAAATGAAATTATTTTAGGAGGGTGAAAGAAAAAGTTCCTTGAAAAGCAGCCATCTGATTGTGAACTAGCTCTTGCATATTAAAACAGGGCAGTTTTGTCCCTTGGTCTCATAACTATGGAAAAGCAGGAAGTTTGTGGAAGGACAAATTAGTGTTGGGAGGAGGTTGGGGGATCTGATTTGGCTATGTGACACCATTCTTACTGGCATGATTCCCAGAAATTGTTTTCATTTCCTTTTGATAGACAAAAGCTGCCTGAAGGCCTCGAAAGGGATCAATTTTCCCAGAAAATGATGGGAGAGAAAGGTCTGTCTAGCCAAGTTAGACTGGTAGTGAATGTTAGACCAGAGAAGAGCAGGTGGCCAGTACTGCTAGGCATTGTGACAAAGGCCAGGAAGAAGAGGGAGATGAAACGCCCAAAAGCTCTGTTTTTGACTTGGAAGAATGGCGATGAGGTAGGGGATATATTAAAAAGACAAATTTGAGATGCAGAATGAATGCAGGATGAATAGAAAAAGAAAAGCACACTCATTACATTAAACCGGAGATGAATGATCACAAGTAACTGCAGAGTAAGAGATGAAAAATAAATAAATGTGACGGTCTACCTCAAGAAGTGAAAGACACAAAAAGTATGTATGTACATAGAAATTTGTGATGGTATGAGGGCCAGACAGTGGCACACCTGGTTAAGCACACACACTACAGTGCACAGGACCTGGGTTCAAGCCCCTGGTCCCTACCTACAGGAGGAAAGTTTCATAAGTGGTGAAGCAGGGCTGCTGGTGTCTCTTGTCTCTCTCTGTCTCCTTCTGCCCTTTCAATTTCTCTCTGTCTCTATCCAATAATAAATATATATTTTTAAATTATTAATGGGGGCCAGGTGGTAGTGCACCTGGTTGAGCGCACATTTTATAATGTTTTGATATTTTCTTATTTGGGGATTTATTTTTGATATATGCAAAGTATATGCATAAGTAGTGACTTTCAAAAAGAGCAATAGGAAATGTGTCTTATCAAGCACACATGAATATATCTAAATATGCCACAAGGTAAAAGCTAGATGAGCTGAATAGAAAACCTCAGACCAAAATGATTTTCCCAATGAAGCTTATACTTCCCTAAGAACTTTTTAAAATTTTCTTTATTGAGGAATTAATGGGTTATAGTCAACAGTAAAATAAAATACAATAGTTGTGTAACATTTCTCAGTTTACTACATAACAATTCAAATCTCACTAGGTCCTCTTCTGTCTTCCAGGACCTGAGGAATTAATGGGTTATAGTCAACAGTAAAATAAAATACAATAGTTGTGTAACATTTCTCAGTTTACTACATAACAATTCAAATCTCACTAGGTCCTCTTCTGTCTTCCAGGACCTGAGCCCCTCACCCGGACCCCAGAGTCTTCTACTTTGGTGTAATACACCAAACTCCAGTCCAAATTATGCTTTGTGCTTTCCCTTCTTTCCCTGAGAACTTTTGAAGACATAACAATTATAATAAACTTTTTGTTGGTAGATTTTTGTTCTAGTTCTTCCTAAATTACAACAGGCAACACAGTTTCTCTCTTCCTGAATTTATGTTTTTTTAATTATCTTTATGTATTGGATAGAGGCAGCCAGAAATCGAGAGGGGAGGGGAGGACAGAGAGGGAGAGAGACAGAGAAACACCTGCAGCACTGCTTCATCACTCGCAAATCTTTCCCTCTGCAGGTGGGAGCCAGGGGCTTGAACTTGGATGCTTGCACATTGTAACATGTGTGCTCAACCAGGTGCACCACCACTAGGCCCCTCAATGTTTAGGGATACTTATTGGCACTAGAAGATTCTCAGTTAAAGGATTCTCCATGAAGAAAAACTAACATAAATTTGTGTTCATAAGAAATGAGATACAAGAAACAAGAACAGACAAGCGAAATACAGAGTAAAACTTTGATTGGTTTGGTGTATTTCACCAAAGCAAAGGACTCTGGGGATGGAGAACAGTGAGGAGGTGGGGCTTTTGAGTCCTGGTGCATGATGCTAGAAAAGAATCTAAGTTGAGGGTGAGAGTGTATTGCAGATACCAGTCATAATGAGATAAGAAAATGAACCCATGTGCCAACAACTGTACTGTAAACCATTAACCTCCCAATTGAAAAGAAGAAAAAGAAATGAGATATTGCACTATCTTGAAGAGTTGTAATAAAATTAAGTAGTATGAGATTTGTAAAATATTTATTTATTAATTTATTTTCCCTTTTGTTGCCATTGTTGTTTTATTGTTGTAGTTATTATTATTGTTGTTGTTGTTGTTGGGTAGGACAGAGAGAAATAGAGAGAGGAGGGGAAGACAGAGAGGGGGAGAGAAAGATAGACACCTGCAGACCTACTTCACTGCCTGTGAAGCACTGCCTTGCAGATGGGAAGCCGGAGGCTTGAACCGGGATCCTTACTCTGGTCCTTGCACTTTGCACCGCTTAACCGGCAGCACTACCACCCAATCTCAAGTACTATGAGATTTTTAAATGTTAACTTGTAAAGTCCTTGGTTATTGACCGCTTGATTGAGTATACATTAATACCAAACAGCAATCCATGATCAACTAAAGAGTTTCCATATAGGACATGTACACATCATAGATTTGCCCTTTTTCTTCTTCCCAAAAGACTAATAATATGCCCCTGAACTCTGGCTGTTGCCCACTTATACTGTGTTTCAGGGGACTTAAAAAAGTTCCAAGACCCTTTTCAGTGTATTTACCTAATATAATCTTCCATGAAAGAAATGCTCAGTGTTTTTGAATGGGTGTATAAATGAATACGTATTAATGAACATAAAAACAAATTTAAAAGGAAACCAAAGTCGAAGACTCATTGTCTCTTTGAGTAAAGTTTCATTTCTAGGTCTGCAAATGTGATGCGTAAGTAGGCTATGACAGAGTGTAATGGTCACAATGTGCCACCCTGTCTGAATCTCCTTCTGCACTGTTTACCAGGTTCTTAATGAGGAGTGATTTAATTATTTTATTTAAATCCCCCAACACTTTCTACGTACTTAATGTACAATGGTTCTTTTTTTAAAAATTTTTTATCTTTATTTGAGTCAGAAATTGAGAGAGAAAGGGTGGTAGAGAGGGAGAGAGAGAGACACCGACAGTACTGCTTTACCACTTGTGAAGCTTTCCTCCTGCAGGTGGGGGCCAGGGGCTCAAACCTGGGTCCTTGAGCACTGTAACATGTGCGCTTAACCAGGTGCACCACCACCTGGCCCCTGTACAATGGTTGTTAAGTCAGAAAACAGATATATATTATCTTCCAGACTTATGATTCAATCTGCTTGCTTCACACTGTTGAGCAGTATGTGGATCTTTTCATTCACTTGTTAAGATCAGTCATACAATGATTTTGGACTTGTGATATTATGAACATGTTATTTTCAGTGATGGTGATTTTCCTCTAGATAATATAATCTCTTTGGTACTAACTGAGCTAAAGAAAGGGGGCTGTGCCTTATGGCAAATAAAAAGAAATAAAAAGGGCTACCCTAGAGAGATTTACTCAGTATTACACCCAAGAGATATTTGTGAATTTCCAGAATCCAAATAAGCCATCAGAAGCTACAGAATTATAAAAACTTGATTTTAATACGTTGACAATAAATTTAAGTAAGTGACATCACAGCACATGCTTTAAGTGGTGACAATTAGAGAAAACCAACCTGAACAATTTATATCATTTGATATATCATCAGTCATTATTCATGATAAGCTACTGAGCAAACAGTCACAGACACAGACATTTGGTAGCTTGGGGACAAAAGTTTTCCAAAACCAAATAGAAAAACTAAAGGATGTTATGTAATCTTAATCTTAAACTTCTAGCATTAGGGAATTGGTGCCAAAGGTCAGATTGTTTCTGGAAAAGATATATACAACTCCTACATAGTTTATGATATAAACAGCACAGGAACATGAAAAAAAAAAAAGTCATTTCACTAACTTACACAATGGGAAGAAACTTGTCCTGCAAGTTGCTTCACAAAGACATTGAACAGCATATCTTTCTAGTTCTAAATTGTGATTCCAACATTATTGTTTTTCCATGTGGGTAGAAATAGTACATAATATATTCAACTGCAGCTTAAACTATTGCAGAAATGATGTACATAGGGAATACAAATCCCTTTTTGTAATAGTGAAGGGCTCCCTTAGGCTGTGTTGACACCTTATTATAAAATATGAACAAATAACAAAGAAGGGTGTAAATATCATATGTTGCCCTATATTATTCATCAAAGTTGATAAGATCTGAACTTAGTATTTGTGGGGAAAAAATTGGAAACTAATTTTTATGACATGTTCGGGTTTTGTAAAAGCTTAGCAAGAAGTGTGGCTTTTTCTATCAGGACTAGTGTGCATGAAAGCCCTCTGCAAAGCTCAAAGCATTTTCATATTATTACTCACCGTGAAGTAAGTTATATGACCTGGACTGGTTCTATGAATTTAGAGTAGTTTTTAGGAGAAATTTTTTCTATAAAATGAAAGGAAGGTTCTGACTCATCCAATAAACTATGATGGTTAGAACAAGATCAGGGCAGAGAACATTTGACAGAGAACAGTTTTCAACAACTCCCTTGGCAAACAGAATAGCCTGGAGGCAAAAGCAAGTCTTGAGAGCTTAAGTTGACCACTTCACTCATACCATTACTTTGTCCTTGTGACTAAAGTTAAGTTATGACAAGGAATTTTGTGGTGAACTCAAAGAAAGCATGTTACTCAGAAGACAGTACCTGCTAGAAATACTGCAGCTTAAGATTCATAAATAAAGAGGCTTAATGCATCTCCAAGTGGAACGTTTTGGTCTCAGCTAAGAAATAAGAAGCTTCAAGCACATATTTAGGGCTTACTTTTTCCCCCATAGGTGTGCAGAATATTACGCAAATACATCCTACTGAGTTGTAGTTTGATGTCCCACCAACTCTAAGTTCAGGGGTCTGAGAAATGCATTATACTGACTGATGTGTCCTTGGGTCCTAAGTTTCCTATTGTTAGGAAATTCTCTGGATATCGAAGAGATTGTAACCACAGTGAGTGGAGGAGAAAGGAGTTTATTTCCATGGACTAAGAGTCCAGATCACTCTATAAACTCCCAGCCCTGAGCAGGAGCTTAGTTTCAGTTTTTATACCCTCTAGTAATGTGGAAGCAAGCTCAAGTTACAGAGGCAGATGTGGTGGAAGCTCTTCTATGTTTAGGGCCTTTCCCCTCAGACGTTGCTACCCCGATAACAGTGGGTGTAGAAATGTTCCTGGAATTGCTTCAGACAGAAGTGCTTAGCCCCAGATGTCTTCACCAGGATAATGATGGGTGTAGGCCTGTCTTAGGAATGACTCCTGATCCTTCTTTGAGCACACTCAGGGGCTTAATTTGGAGACTCCCTCTCACTATATGATGGATAATATAAACTGTGATCAATATGATAATTGAATTTAATGGCCTAGTAGGAAATTTCAAAAATTCTTCTTCTTCTAGCATTTGCCCTTCTTCCGTAGCCAGTCAACAGGTCAGGTTGAAAGCTTTCAGGAGCTGCTTGTTGCTGGCTTTGAAAGTGACTGGAATCCATGTGGATTCAGTTGGCTAGGAAGGATCTTCAGTTTCCCCAATGAATGGGTACTAACGGGATGCACCACGAGAAGGTCGATCCAATAATCTGGAATGTTACCTAAATGCTGTACCACAAATGGCAATAAGCTACTCTGGGCTACACTGAACAGTCAGTGAATGAGATGGACAGGTTGGTTTTTCTTCTAATCTTGAAAAGTAGAGAGCATGTAACAAAAGAAACCTTATTCTGAGAGAAATTGAGAAAGGACAAACAGATAGTGACTCACCATAAATTTCCTGAAAGCAATACTGCCACACAGCTGCAATTTTCTAGTTATGAGAGCTTGTCACATTAACTTTGACTGCTGAGATTAGACTGTGGACTGTGCCCAGCATAAGCCTATAGATTTCCCAAAATTACACATATGAATAAAACATGCAAAAAACTTTCCAAATGCATGCAATTAACATATAAATGCAAGAAACAGCTCATCTAGATGATGTGACACATAGCAAATCCTATTAGATTAGAGTGGTGAAAGTGTAACCTATATTTATGCTTTAATAGCAAATGGAGGGAATAAAGGAGAAGGAAGAAGGAAGGAGTTTATTCTCTGAAATTAAAACTTTATGGCTATTGTTCTTTTTTTCTCTGCATTGGCTCCATTCTGAGATTTTTTTTTTAAATAAGAAATATTTACTAATAGCACCATAAACTAAAATTGTGATGTCTTAAGGACTCCAATGGAAGCTTTAAAATTTAAGATCGTTTGCATTCATAAGACTTCATTACCAACTCTGAATATGTTTCAGTGGAGGAATGGGAAATTATGATTGCTTACATCTGTAATACAGTTATCCTTTTGCCTATACACAAAGGAGTAGGGTAAACACAAAATTAGAAACAGCAAGGTAAATCAAGAAACCAGTAATAGAGAAAGTTGATGTTATAGGAGCAAAAATATTTCCTGCTGAAATATGTGTAGATTTCATATCTCCATTAAGAGAACAGAAAAAAAAAAAACCATGAACATAACATCTTAACCTTATAATAAACCATCCCTATTGTCCTATCCCTTGAACATCTACCAGCCCACAGAATTAGCCTCTGGTTTCTCATTATCCATCTTCCATCAAGACTGGGTCATTGTCAACAGCAAGAAGTATCATTTGGCTTCACTCCTAATGGGTGGAGAGTTTTTGGTGTGAAGTTAAGCCCTGATTCAGTAGTGGTGGGAACTGCTCCCACGTGTTTGGCAGGTAAACCCAGTCTGGGGCCAGTCTCATTTGGTAACTGCCTGAGGAGGTGCTATTACATTGAGATTCAGGGCAAAAGCCACTTTATGATGAATATGCCTTGGCCTGGCCTTGCCCTCTGTGCACATATCTCTCAGGCATATCTTGCATTTGAGACAGTGTGGGCTGAAGGAAGGTTGATATCCTGTGTCTTGGCCCAAATATCATCTCTCTTCACTCTTAAATATAATTTACATTTGGCTCAAAATCCTGTGCAGGGAACTTGGAGGAGAGTACTCCAAAAGAAGGAATGAGCCTCATGCTTTAGGAAAGGTCTCGGATGTTTATATAAAACTACACATGCAGCTGTGCCTGCTGAGTAATAGCCCATATGCAGCAAGCAGGATCTAGTGTTAGTGGGGGTAGGGATTTATTTCTCCTTCCAGACAGGCTCTCTTGGGAACTCTAAATGGTAAAAGTAGTGAACTTCCATATGGACTGGGGTAGACCATAACTGGTCTCTGCATATGAGATTTTTTTTTTTTTTTTGTCATAAGCTTCCTCACCTCACTTTGAACTCTGCATTTCCTTTCCTTGGCCAGTTGTAACCTGCATCCAAGATAAATGATTGATTTGTACTAGGACAGAACTGGAGGCTTCCTAAAGCCTCTTGAAAATCTCTGAAGCATTCATTTCATCTCTGGTCAGTCCATTAGGTAATCCTTCATCTCTGAATTTGTGGAATGGACAACTCAAAGAGAAATACGGGAAGGAGAGATTGCATCAATATGCATAACTGGACCACAGAGTAGCCAAAGGTTCTATTTAGATTCTGTTAACAATCCAGTCAATAGATTTAACCATCCTTCAACTTGGTGGTAGGTTACCCACACCGCTTTTGTGGCACATTCTGAGTCATAAATTTCATGATTTTCAATGTGCTCCTTCTTCTTAGAATTGAGAAGATAAGTAGAAGTTATTGAGATTTGGGGAGGAAATAAGCAGTGATCAATTTAGACTGCACTTGAAACTTTAAAAGAAATAAATTGTTGAACATTTAAATGTATTGTTCACATAGCAAAACTCCAAGGGAATGTAGTCTGTGGTGGATTCGGTGGGCTTTTTTTCCATCAGGAATCCACATTTCTTCTCTCTTTTGATCTACCACCTAGTAAATGACACCTATCTTTAAGACTCACTTCATAATTTATAATGACTCTAATTATCAAATCATCATTTTAAATAACAGGAAAGAGGATGAATGGAAGAATTAAAATACCCAGCTTCCAGTCACCAAGTTCCTTGAAACTTTTTTTTAATTTTATTTAAATTTTTTATTTTTATTTAAGAAAGGATTAATTAACAAAACCATAAGGTAGGAGGGGTATAACTCCACACAATTCCCACCACCCAATCTCCATAACCCACTCCCTCCCCTAATAGCTTTCCCATTCTCTAGCCCTCTGGGAGCATGGACTCAAAGTCATTGAGGGTTGCAGAAGGTAGAAGGTCTGGCTTCTGTAATTGCTTCCCCTCTGAACATGGGCGTTGACTGGTCGGTCCATACTTCCAGTCTGCCTCTCTCTTTCCCTAGTAGGGTGGGTCTCGGGGGAAACTGAGCTTCAGGACACATTGGTGGGGTCTTCAATCCAGGGAAGCCTGGCCACCATCTTGGTGGCATCTGAAACCTGGTGATTGAAAAGAGAGTTAACATACGAGGCCAAACAAATTGTTGAGCAATCATGGGCCCAAAGCTTGGAATAGTGGAGAGGAAGTGTTAGGGAGGTACTCACTGCAAACTCTAGTGTACTTCTGCTTGAAACTTTTAATTATACTAGTGAGTGTTCACAAAGTCTCAACTTTGTGATAGCCAACAGGAAATGTGTGTGTGTGTATGTGTGTGTGTGTGTGTGTGCGCGCGAGCTAACTAAATGCAGTTTCAATCTGGATAGAATGGAATGCAAACCAAAAATGTCTACATCAGGAACTGGTCCCACATCCTTTAAAGCTCTGGTTTTCTGCTTATCTGGTAATCTTCTCCCCTAAGAGCAATATCAACATTCTTAGTCCACTAAGGAATTGCTATTAGATCCATCTGTTTAAAAAAAGAGAAACAAAAACTGTGAAGAGATTGGCTTCAAATTCTTCCTTCTGATTCTAACATTCTCCCCCAGCCCCTTCCCCTAACATTTGTTATTATCAAGGGAAAGAGAGATGAATGAGCCAGAATTCTAATACCGGTGCTTTTATTTTAACAAAAAAATATAGATCTTTGGGAAGTGAAGAACACACACATTCCTGGGCTATCACCCATCAATTCAGTCTACTAACTAGAACAGCTTAGTTTGTCAAATATACTATAAAACTATAGCCTTCAGATTCTACTTCCATTCCCTCTGAATTCTTGATTAAAGCTCATAAAAAAAAAAGAAAAGAAAAAGAAAACCCTGTCAGTTGGCAATTACGGAAAAGACAAAAAAGACTGCTAGATATACCTAGAATTATATATATCCCATGGCCTCTGCTGTCCTTTGCATCAATTTCAAAGACCCTCCATATAACCCCTTCCTCTGTTACTCTAGTTTCCATTGGCCGACCTCCATGTGGATTTATAATAGGTCATACTGTATAACCTAGGCTTCTAGGGTAAAGATATCTTCTCTCATTGCCTCCTATCCCAAAAGGTATCAGCCTCCTCCAGCTAATCTCTAAGTTGCCACTGTGTCTTTGCCTTGCTCTGTCTACTCTTACATAATTTCCTCAACCAAACTGCTACAATAAATGCATGACATTTGCATAAACAAAATTGCTTTTTTTTTTTTTTAGCAAGTTCTGGTGTGATATAGTTAGGCTGCAATGATTAACAAGATATTCCTAAATCTCAATAGCTTAGCACACAAAATCTTGCTAATCATAGTGATGGTGCAGAGCAACCACTGGCTAAGAAGTGATTCAGTAAATAACATTAATAACTGACTATTTGGAACATTTGGATTCTATTATACATCACTGTAGCAAGTGAAGAAAATGAATAAAGGGCATATCTACTATTGTTTGTTTGACCAATAAGTGATATATCTTAATTTTACTTTCTTTTTTTTTTTTTAGAAAGGATAAATTAACAAAACTATAGGGTATGAGGGGTACAACTCCACATAATTCCCACCACCCAATCTCCATATCCACCCCCTCCCCTGATAGCTTTCCCACTCTCTATCCCTCTGGGAGCATGGACCCAGGGTCATTGTGGGTTGTAGAAGGTGGAAGGTCTGGCTTCTGTAATTTCTTCCCCACTGAAAATGGGCGTTGGTCCATACTCCCAGTCTGCCTCTCTCTTTCCATAGTAAGTTGGGTTATTGGGGAAGCGGAGCTCCAGGACACATTGGTGGGGTCTTCAGTCCAGGGAAGCCTGGCAGGCATCCTGATGACATCTGGAACCTGGTGACTGAAAAGAGAGTTAACATACAAAGCCAAACAAATTGTTGAGCAATCATAGACCCAAAGCTTGGAACAGTGGAGAGGAAGTGTTAGGGGGATACTCACTGCAAACTCTAGTGTACTTATGCTTTCAGGTATATATTTTACAGTAGTTTATGGATACGTGTGAACATATGCTCTCTCTCACAGAAACTGGTGTATATCTAGGTTTGGGGACTTTGTTAGAAAGTGAACCACCTGAGATGTAATTAGAGTATACCATAAAAGGAAAGGTCTCACCCGAGTAATGAAGCTGAAGGGTTGTCATTCCACATGTGAAGTATCTGGACACAGTCTGAAGTGAAGCATGTTGAGGTGGCACTCATTGTGTTGGTTAGGTTGTGATCGGCAGATGCAATATTATTTGATATGGATTGGGAGAGGCATACGGGAAAGTGGGCCCTATCCAAGGGTTCTAGGACTGGGGGAAGTAGAGGCTCTATAGTGGAGATGTGAGGTTCCTGCTGTCTTGGGGTTCAAACAGACAATCGATATTTAATATTATCATCACAATATTTGGTAATTAGGTTAACTTTGAAAAGTCCTTTTGTTATGGTTTGCTGTACATTACCCAATATCTTGTATATAGCTGTGCTATTGGTTGCTTCTGATCTACTTGGTCTAGGCTTATGAGAGAGTCCAACTATAAAATACAAAGCCTATATATTAAAAAGATTCAGTCTGTGTTTTAAAAAACTTTGAGACATACAATTAATTTTCTTCCTCTCATATTAATTAACTAGTGATTTATATGGCTACATTTTGCTAGGAGTGTACATAAACACCATTCCCACCACCAAAAGACTGTGACCCATCCCTCCCACACACTCCCACCACCCACTGGCCCAGGAAGCTGCATGTCTACCCCTCACCACAGGGTTTTTACTTTGGTGTCCTACTTATAGTTTAGTCAGGTCCTGCTTTTAGTTTCCCATTCAGATCTTCTTCCTCAACTTCTGTTGATGAGTGGGATCATCCCATACTCATCTTTATCTTTCTCACATAGCTCACTTAACATAATTCCTTCTAGCTCTGTCCAAGATGGGTCAGAGAAGGTGGGTTCACTGTTCTTGACAGCTGTATAGTATTCCATTGTGTATATATACCACAGCTTTCTCAGCCACTCATCTGTTGTTGGGCACCTGGGTTGCTTCCAGGTTTTAGCTATTATGAATTGTGCTGCTATGAACATAGGAGTACACACCTCTTTTTGGTTGGGTGTTATGGAGTCCTTGGGGTATAACCCCAGGAGAGGAATTACTGGATCATATGGAAGGTCCATGTCTAGCCTTCTGAGAGTTTTCCAGACTGCTCTCCACAGAGGCTGTACCAATTTACATTCCCACCAGCAATGTAAAAGGGGTTCCTCTGTCCCCACATCCTCTCCAGCATTTGTTGCTGCTGTCCTTTTTGATGTATGCCATTCTTACAGGAGTGAGGTGGTATCTTAGTGTTGTCTTAATTTGCATTTCTCTGACAATCAGTGACCTAGAGCAGTTTTTCATATGTTTGTTAGCCTTTTGGATCTCCTCTGAGGTGAATGTTTTGTTCATATCCTCTGCCCATTTTTGGATGGGGTCATTTGCTTTTTTGGTGCTAAGTTTGCTGAGCTCTTTATATATTTTGGTGATTAGTTTCTTTTCTGATGTCTGGCATGTGAAGATCTTCTCCCATTCTGTGAGGGGTCTCTCTGTTTGTTTCATAGTTTCTTTGGCTGTGCAGAAGCTTTTCAATTTGATGTAGTCCCATTGGGTGTCCTTGAGGTGTAGGTGGGAAACTGTTTTACCAATGTTTTCCTATAAGTATTTGATTGTTTCTGGTCTGACAACCAGGTCTTTGATCCATTTAGAGCTGATTATTGTTTCTGGTTAGATAAAGTGGTTCAATTTCATTCTTCTGCATGTTACAACCCAGTTTTCCCAGCACCAATTAATGAAGAGAGCCTCCTTCTTCCATTTAATGCTTAGGGCCCCCTTATCAAAGATTAGATGTCCATAGGTATCGGGATTTATTTCTGGGCTTTCAATTCTGTTCCACTGGTCTGTGTGCCTATTTTTGTTCCAGTACCATGCTGTTTTGATGATGATGGCTTTATAATATAGTTTAAGGTCTGGAAGTGTGATGCCTCCATTTCTGTTTCTTTTCCTCAAGTTGGTTTTGGTAATTCTAGGTGTTTTCATGTTCCAGACAAGTGATTGTAGTGTTTGTTCTATTCTCTTAAAGAAGCTTGGTGGAACTTTGATGGGTATTGCATTAAATTTGTATATGGCTCTGGGGAGAATATTCATTTTGATGATATTTATTCTTCCAATCCATGAGCATGGGATATCTTTCCATTTCTTGGTATCAGTTTCTATCTCCTTGAGTAGCGACTCATAGTTTTCAGTATACAAGTCTTTCACTTCTTTGGTCAACTTTATTCCTAGGTATTTGATTGATTTTGCTGAAACAGTAAATGGAGTGATTTCTGTATGTCTTCTTATTCAGATTTAGTGTTTGCATAAAGAAATGCCACTGATATTTGTGCATTGATTTTGTAGCCTGATACCTTGCTATATTGCCTAATCACTTCCAGTAGTTTTCTGCTGGATTCTTTAGGTCTTTCTATGTATACTATCATATCATCTGCAAATAGTGAGAGCTTGACTTCTTCTCTTCCAATCTGTATTCCTTTGATTCCTTTCTCTTGCCTGATTTCTATGGCAAGAACTTCCAATACTATGTTGAAGAGTAACGGTGACAGTGGACAGCCTTGTCTAGTCCCTGATTTGAGGGGGAATGCTTTCAGCTTCTGTCCATTGAGTATGATGTTGGCTGTAGGTTTGCTATATATAGACTCCACTATCTTGAGGAATTTCCCCTCTATTCCCATTTTTTGTAGAGTTTTGAGCATGAATGGGTGTTGGATTTTGTCAAAGGCTTTCTCTGCATCTATTGAGATAATCATGTGGTTTTTGGCTTTTCTTTGATTGATGTGGTGAATGACATTGATTGTCTTATGGATGTTGAACCAGCCTTGCATTCCTGGGATGAATCCCACTTGGTCGTGATGAACAATCTTTTTGATGTGTTGCTGTATCCGGTTGGCCAAGATCTTGTTTAATATTCTGGCATCTATGTTCATCAGCGATATTGGTCTGTAGTTTTCCTTTTTTGTTCTGTGCCTATCAGCTTTTGGTATCAGGGTGATGTTGGCTTCATAGAAGGTGGAAGGGAGTATTCTGGTTTCTTCAATCTTTTGGAAAATCTTAAGAAGTATGGGTACTAACTGTTTCCTGAAAATTTTGTTGAATTCGTTTGTGAAGCCATCTGGTCCAGGACTTTTGTTGTTGGGGAGATTCTTAATAACGCTTTCAATTTCCTTGTCTGTGATTGGTGCATTTAGATTTTGTAGTTCTTCTTGGTTCAGTTTTGGAAGGGCATATGGCTTCTAGGAATTGTTCCATTTCTTCCAGATTCTCTAGCTTGGTGGCATATAGTTCTTCATAGAAGTTTCACAGGATTCTCTGGATTTCTGTGGTGTCAGTTGTGATATCTCCTCCATCGTTTACAATTCTATTAATTTGAGTCTTCTCTCTTTTTTGTTTGGTGAGTCTGGCTATGGGTTTGTCAATTTTGTTTAATCTTTCAGATAACCAACATTTGGCTTCATTGATCTTTTGTATGGTTCTTTTATTTTCGATGTTGTTTATTTGTGCTCTAATTTTAGTGATTTCTGTCCTTCTGGTTGCTTTAAGGTTGCTTTGTTCTTCTTCCTCTAAGTCCTTGAGGTATGCAGTAAGGTCATTCATTTGAGCTTTTTTTTGGTGTTTAATATGTTATTGTATGGCTATAAGTTTCCCTCTCAGTACTGCTTTAGCTGTGTCCCAGATATTTTGATAGGTTGTGTCTTTATTTTCATTTGTCTCCAGGAACATTTGAATTTCCTCCTTGAGTGAATCTCTGACCCCATGGTTCTTAAGGAGTATGTTGTTTAGTTTCGAAATTCTGTGATTTTTAATAATTGTTTTATTTGTTGTTAAATGTTAGTTTTACTCCACTATGGTCTGAGAAGATACTTGGGATGATTTTGATACTCTTGAATTTATTAATGCTGTCTTTGTGGCCTAACATGTGGTCTAATCTTGAGTATGTGTTATGTGGATTTGAAAAGGAGGTGTATTCCAGTTTTTTGGGGTGAAGGACTCTGAAAATGTCCAAGAGGTCTAGTCTGTCAATCTCTTCATTCAATTCTCTTGTATCTTTGTTGGATCTCTGCTTTGTTGATCTATCTAAGTGTGATAGTGGGGTATTGAGGTCTCCCACTCTTATTGTATTACTATTGATGTATTTTTGAAATTCTTTCAGTACGTGCTTGATGTTTTTAGATAGTCCCTCATGGGTGCATAGATGTTAATGATTATTAAGTCTTCTTGTCTGATTGATCCTCTAATCATTATGTAATGTCCTTGCCTATCTTTTATTACTTTATTTAATTTAAAATCTATCATGTCTGAGATGAGAATAGCTGTTCCTGCCCTTTTTTGTGGTCCGTTAGCCTGTATGACAGTTTTCCAGCCTTTCACTTTAAGTCTGTGTTTATCTTGTTGTGACAGATGGGATTCTTGCAAGCAGCATATGGTTGGGCTATGATTTCTGATCCATCCCCCAACTCTGTGCCTTTTGATGGGTAAGTTTAAGCCATTGACATTTATTGATATTATGGATTTAATGTATTGTAGTACCATTGTTCAAAATAAATTTTTGTTTGCTCTGATATATTGCAAGTATTATAGTGATGTTCTTGTTTATAAGAGGTATTTTAGAATCTCTTTCAGGGCAGGCTTGGTGATGGTTGCCTCCTTTAACTGTTGTTTGTCTAAGAAGGTTTTGATCCCTCCATCTAGTTTGAATGAAAGCCTAGCAGGATATATTATCCTTGGTTGAAACCCTTTTTCATTCAGGGCTCGATAGATATCTTGCCATTCTCGTCTGGCTTTTAGAGTTAGAGTGGAGAAGTTTGCAGATAATCTTATGGGTTTTCCCCTGTATGTGACTTTTTGTTTCTCTCTTGCAGCCTTTAGGATCCTTTCTTTATCCTTACTCCTTTTCATTGTGACTATGATTTGTCTTGGTGTCTTCAGGTCTGGGTTGATTCTGTTTGGTACTCTCTGGGCCCCTTGAATCTTGTTGTACTTTCTGTTATTCAGGTCTGTGAAGTTTTCTTCTATTATTTCCTCTTGAATGTTTGCTTCCCCTTCCTCTCTTCCTCTGGCAGGCCAATTATATGAATGTTACTTCTTTTGAGATCATCCCATATGTCTCTGTTGTTGTTTTCAGTGTCTCTCAATCTCTTTTTGAGGTCTTTCACCTGTTTCCTTGTTTTCTCTAACTCATCTTCTTTCTGACTAATTCTGTTTTCTGCTTTTGTTAGTCTGATTTCCCTTGCCTCAGCTTCTTTCTTCATTACAGCTATTTCAGCTTTCAGTTCTTTAATTGCCTCAAGATAATCAGTATTTTCCTTGGGGGTCTCTACTGTTGTTTCCCTAATACTGCCATTCCTTTCCTCCAATGTTGTTTTCATTTCTGTGATTAATAAGTTTATTATTGCTTGCATACTTTTCTTATCTCTGGTTACTTCTGGCTGATTTGTAGTTTCTTCTGGGTTATTGTGTTTATTTATTGGAGTAGCAGTTTTATTTGTTTTTGATATACCAAGTTTTTTGATTTATGTGTTTCTTTTTTTATGCTCTGTTGTTCCTCAGTTGTTGTGTCTTGAGTACAAGCAACACTGTACTAAATATCTTTATGACTATTGCACTCACCAACCTCAAGCATTACAGTAGCAACTGAAGCAAGTATTGAAGCAGTTTAATTGTTACTAGTTAGCCAAACAATTTCTCCAGTATGTGAAAAAATAGTAACCAAATACCAGTGAAGAAGAAAGAGAAACAAAAGAAGGGATAGCAAGAATAGACAGTTATGCAAATACTACCCATTGTATATTCTAGGTGTAACAGGAGGGGAAAGGGAAAATAGAGCAGAGATACACACATAGAGAGTCCACTCTGAGTCGGATTTCTTTCCCTAAATAATTCCTAAATTCAGAAAGACAAAGAAGAAGGAAGGAAGAAGTGTATGACAACATAAAAAAAGAAAGAAACAAGAGAGAGAAAAGTGAAAAGATAATAACAAGAGCTGTAATTAGAGAGCAGTGAAAGGAAAAATTTTTTTGATTACTTTATTTTTAATTTAATTTAATTTAATTGTATTTTATTTGTTTTTAATTAGCTAGGAGGAGTAAGAAGGGGAGAGTCTATAGAGGAGGTAGGAGTAAGGAGATCGGTTCCTCCCACAATAGATAAGATGCCCACTACCCTAGCAATGAAAGATACTCTAAGAGTTAATTCTGATCAACCTAAGGGGGGGGGGGGGAAGATATATGCTTTTATATAATATTAATAATAAAATAGAGCAGGGTACAAAAAAAACCCTGTCCCAGATTACCTCAAACCTCGTGAGCAGTGGCAGCTGATTGTTAAGAAAGAAAAACAAACAAAGAAACAAACAAAAACCTCAGGACTAGACTAGGATAGCTGAAATAGACAGTTATGCAAATCTACTATCCACTGTATATTCTAGGGGTAGTTAAAGGAGGAAGGGAAGTTGAGCAGAGATACTTGCAGTGAGAGTCCACTCTTAGTCAGAATTCTTCCCCCAAATAATTCCCAAACGTGTATCAGTGAAAGCACACTGTTTGGTGGTGTGGGGGGTGGGGGCCCGTGGCTTTGGAAGCTGTAGGATTAAGGAAGAAAGGATGACAAGAATGAGAAAAAGAAAAAAAAAAGTAAGAGAGAAAAAAGAAAAAGATAAGAAAAAGAACAGTAATAAAAGAGCAGTGGAAAGAAAGAGTTTTTTATTTAAAAAATTTTAAAAATTATTTAATTAGCTATGCGCGGGGGTGGCTTCTTAGAAAGAAAAAAGGCCAGAGGTTTCAGAAGGGACTAGACTTAGAGTGAATGATACTCCCTGGTGGGACGGGAATCCTGGTAAAGAAAGAAACTCAGCAGGGGAGCCTGCTAGGATCTGGTCCCCAGGGACTGGTTATGGGGGGGGGGGAGGTGGAGGTGGTATGCTTTGGAGATAATAATTTAAAAGAAAAAAATTTTTTTCTCTTTTTTTCTACTCTATTTTTTAACCCAAATTAAGTTATAGTCATCTTCTTGGTGTCACCACTAGGACCCCTTAGTGACTGGCATACTAAAGGCAGAAAATCCTACTGTTTCCAGAGGATATGGTCAGACCTCAAGCCACTAGCAGCTTCTCAGTCCGCCATCTTCCAGGAATCCCCCCTTAATTATACTTTCATGAGGACAAATTCAACATAATTACAAAAGCTGTTTTAGACTACACAGTTCCTGCATATCTATCTATGTGTACATGTATATGTATGTATACATATATACACACATGCCACACAAACATATATACAAACTCATATATGCCTGTACGCAGAGAAGAAGATAATTCTGGCATTCTCCTACAATATGAAGAAGATAATGTAAGAAAAATATAAGATTTCAATGTGAATCCAAGGTAGTTATTGCCATTTGTATCTATAATATGCATTTTAATATGCACTTTTTTGCTTTTATTTTATTTTTTTTTAAATTTGTATTTATAAAAGGAAACACTGACAAGAAACATAGGATAAAATGGGTATAAATCCAAAAAATTCCCACCACCAGAACTCCATATCCCATCCCCTCCCCTGATAGCTTTTCTATTCTTTATCCCTCTGGGAGTATGGACCCAGGGTCATTATGGGGTGCAGAAGGTAGAAGGTCTGGCTTCTGTGGTTGCTTCCCCCTGCTGATCATGGGCGTTGACAGGTTGATCCATACTTCCAACCTACCTCTCTTTTTCTTTAGTGAAGTGGGGCTCTGGGGAAGTGGGGCTCTAGGACACATTGGTGAGGTTGTCTGCCCAGGGAAGTTCATTGGCATCATGGTAGCATCTGGAGCCTGGTGGCTAAAAATAGACTTAACATATAGAGCCAAAAAAAAAAAATTGTTAACTAATCATGAACCTAAAGGCTGGAATGGTGCCGATGAAGAGTTGGGGGGGTCTCCATTTTGTAAATAGTTAGACAGCCTATTTTAGTTATATTCCAAAGGACCCATGACTATACTAGTTTTTTTGAACCTGACATCTGATATATAGGTGAATCCAAGTTATTGTCTGGAGAGATGATGTCATGGCTGGAAAAAGGACCAGGAAGTTGGATCAGGGAAGAGAGTAGCTCCCAAATATGGGAAAGGTGTTTACATATTATTGACTTTAAATCCCATCGATTTGATGTGTTCTGGGAGCCAGATTCAACTTAGGAGCCTATGTGATCTCCTGCGTCCCTGTAGATCTGAGCTCACATTCTGTGGTCATAAGTAGGAACGTTCCAAGCTGCCTCAGTTTCAGGAGCCATCTTCCTCAGGTGGAACACAGAGTATGTTGTCCAGCCTCCCTTGGGAGGATGGAAAATTCTCTACCATTGTTGATCCAAGTTGAGGGCAAAGTCCTATAGGAGCACCCAAAGGGGTCTATTGTGTTGTTCCTGATAGAAATGGCCAGTAACAATGGAGAGAGGGATTTATTTGAGGTACAGGTCCATCATGTCTGTTTGGGAATCTCAGGAATCCCCGACTAGGGCCCCAGCTGATGGAGTGGCCTGATAGTGATGAAAGAGTCATTGTTAAAGTATGTCAGTCTCTTCTCTTTATTCAGCTTTTGCAGTCCTTAGTTTGATAAGGTCAGCTCTGGAGTGACTGAAGGAAGTATAACAGAGAGTAGGTGAGGAAGGTATCAAGTCTAAGTAGACACTATTTCGTTAGGAACTATATGGTGTCTTTTTAGGTCTCTACTTGCTGCATATACTGACTCACTGCAGACAATTGTGCACTTTTGCTTTCAGGTATTATTTTGCCCTAATTTATGGATATATATGAATATATTCATATTCATCTCTATCTCATGGGACCTGGTCTATATCTAGGTTTTGGAACTTTGTTAGGAAGTGAACCACCTGAAATGGAATTAGAGAATCCTATGAAAGGAAATGTCTCACCCAAGCAATGAGTATGAAGGGTTGACATTCCATGCCTGATGTCTCTGGACACAGTCTGAGTGAAGCATGCTGAGGTGGTACTAGCTGCATTGATTAGGTTGAGATCAGTAGATGCAGTATCATTTGGTATGAATTGAGAGAAGTATGCAGGAATGTGAGCCCCACCCTAGAGGTTCCAGGACTGGGAGAAACATAGGCTCTATAGTGGAAATGTGAGGGTCCTGCTGTCTTAGAGTTTAAGAAGGAATAGTTATTGCTGTAATCAAATTATTTGGCAATTGGGTTAACTTTGAAAATCCCATTTTTAGGATTTGCTGTATCATACAGAAAATTCTTAAAATGCACTTTTATCTTAAGCAATAGTTATTCACTATACCTGATTTGTCTTTGTATCTTTATTTTTATTATTTCATTTATTTTGGATGAAGATAGAAAGAAACTGAAATAGAGGGGGAGATAAAGATAGAGAGAAAAGGAGATACCTGCAGCACTGCTTCACTGCTCATGAAGCTTCCTTACTGCAAGTGAGGACCAGGGGCTTGAACCTGGGTCCATAAGCATGGTAACATACCCACTCAACTGGTCTGTCACTGCCCAGCCTTTGCATCTTAATTTTTTTCTATTTTATTTTACACTTCTTTCTTTATTATTATTATTAGTCAAACACTCAAACATTTGTCATTTTATTGGGGGCTTGCTTATTTACATACAGTGCAGTTGTTGACACATGGGTACAATTTCTCATCTCTCCATGATAAGTGTCTGCAAAACAGTCTAATCCTCAATGTAGATCCATTTCTACCATTATACCCCATGACCCAATACCCTTCAACCAACTCCCTCTGTTTCTTCTCTCTAGTCATTTTCTTTGTTGTACTATACAACACCCAGTCCAAGTTTCACTCTGTGTTTTCCCTTCTGTCCTTGTTTCTTAATTTCTATCTGTTAGTGACATGTTCCAGCATTTGTCCTTCTCTTTGCAACTATCTCACTTAAAAGAATTATTTCTGTTCCATCCAAGGTAAGGCAAAGCAGATGGTATTATCATTTTTCACAGCTGTGTGATAAATTATAACTTTCTTAGCCACTGATCTGTCCTTAAGTATCTGGGTTCATTCCAACTTTGGGCTATTAAAAATTGTGTTGCTATACCATAGGTGTAAATATATCTGTTTGGATAAGTGTTTTGCTTCCTTTGGATAAATCCCCAAGACAGAAACTGCTGGGTCACAGGATATGTCCATTTCTAATGTTCTAAGTGACATCCAGACTATTTTGCACAGGGGATGGAGCAGTTTACATTCCCACAAGCAGTGTAGAAGTTACTTTTGGCCCACATCCTTGCCAACAGTTGCTGTTACTATCCTTTCTAATGTAAGACATTCTCACAGGTATAAAAAGTGGTATCTTACTGTTTTCTTTATTTGTATTTCACTAATAGTCAGTGATTGAATACTTTTTCATGTCTGTTAGTCCTCTGGACTTCTTCTTAGGTGAAGAGTCTTTCATGTCCTCACTCCATTTTTAATGGTGCTGTTTATTTTCTTGCTGCTGAGTTTAGTGAGTTCTTATATATATTGGTTATTTCTTTGATGCATGGCATGTAAATTATCTTCTATTCTGTGTTCTATTCTGTGTTTTTTCTATTTCAATGATAGTTCCCTTTGCTGTGCAGAAACGTTCCTGTTAGATGTAGTCCTATTGCTTTATTTTTGCTTTTGTTTGGACTTGAATCTTTGAAAACATTTCCAAAGCCTGGATCATGAAGTGTTCTGCCAGTATTTTCTTCTATGTATTTGATAGCCTAATACTCTTATTGTTGACCCATTTAAAATCAACTCTGGTATATGGAGATATGTGGTGGTCCTGTTTCATTGTCTGCACATTTCAATGTGAGACATTTCAACTCCATTTTTTCAACACCACTGTTAAAGAAACTCCATTTTCATGTTATAGGCCCTCTTATAAAAAATTAACATATCTAATTGAGATTAATATGTAAAATTTAAAAGAAAATTTTAACTTGCTTTTTGTTGGGCATTAAGCCAGCTCCCCTGAATTCCTGATACTAGGGCCTATTTACATAATCATTGTTTTGCCTGAAAGATCCCCACCCAATTCCATACCTTTGATCTGTCTATCTTTCTTTTCTACCTTGAGACCCGCCCTGCCTGCAGGGTAATATTAATCCTACTGGTTAAAACCTTTGCAACAGTTGCTAAGGAAGTTTCTACCTTAGCCATCTTTTCCCTTTTCTTCACCCCCTTTCCTAGCCATTTCCTTTTCTGACTTGCCACTTCCGGTTCTACCCTATAAAAGTGTTGTCTCTGATCAATAAAGACACATTGCGTTCCCACTTCACCACGAGTTCCTAGTCTGTCTCCCGCAGTGCTGAGTGAGCATTAGCCTAGGCTGGCTCCAATCGAGTTCTCTCCAACCCAGAGAGTATGCGCCTGGGAAGAAGGCACCCCCATGCTAGCCCGGCAGCTTTTCATTTATGAGAGAAGATGGCATATTTGCTTAGTATTTTGATATCTAGGATTAAAAATGTGCTAAACATTGTCATAGATATTTAAAATATATAGCAGTGAATGACAGACATGGTGCCTGCCTTCAGAAATAATACAATTCGATCAATGGCACAGGCAATATATAGTTATTAACATGAAAATAGAAGATTGAAGAACCTATGTGGAAAAAAAAAGCAAGAAAAATGTTTATGTCAAATATAGTTCACCTTGGTGTATTGCACCAAAGTAAAAGACTTTGGGGTGGGGTGGGGTGGGGTACCAGTTCAAAAAGGATGACAGAGGACCTAGTGGGGGTTGTATTGTTATGTGGAAAACTGAGAAATGTTATGTACAAACTATTGTATATACTGTCGAATGTAAAACATTAATCCCCCAATAAAGAAAAAAACATATATAGTTCACCTGCTATCTTATGAAGAGCACATCTTGAAATATGATCATGGGAATAAAATGATCATTTAGCAAATTTTAATCTTTTTTGTGTCATGCATAATGCTAAAAATTTTGCATAATGCTAAAATAGACTTAAATCCTACCACAATCTTGTCATTTTGAAGGCTAAATAAAAGAGTTAAAAGAGTAAGTTTCAAAATTTAGATCAGAAATTCACACAATTAATTGTTACCATAGCTAAGAATTGAATTTAGACATTATTGAATCAAAACTCTACACTCTACCTATATACTGCACTTTTCTCTTTAGTATAGAGGCATTATTATATTTTTTTCTCACATCTACATTAGTCAGTTATATGTGGCAGTAGTATGTATGAGAAATTACAGTAAGATTAACGAGTTCATACCTTTTGTCTAATTACTTTGCATCTTTATGAATTTAGGAAACATGAAGGTGACACTAATAAACTAGTGTTGCAAATCTCTCAGAGGATGAGAGGAATAAGAAGAAATAGACATGGTACTAAAAGATATGTGATTGTATAATTTATTTTACAAAATAGGGTGCTATTAATATTATCAGGGCAAAGGTCACAAAGTTAGATTACCTTGAACAAACATTATTCCCCCTAAAGCTAGAGATAAGCAACATTGCACACATAGAAAAGAGTAATGTTGTTTTTTTTCAAACTACAACCTCAGGCAATTTTTGACTCAAAGCTGGCACATAGTACATATAGAAAAGATTACTGGCTACAATATTGATCAAGAAAAACATAAGGTCCCAAAGACTAAGTTGTACAATTCCAACTATAATTTAGATGAGGTGATACTGTCCCCCAAATGTAAAGATAAATTTTATTTAGTCCATGTCATGTGGACATTTTCAAGCTCTTGACAATATTTTGGGTAAGTCCATAGGAGTTTACACTATCTTGGTCATCCCTAGTTTCAGGTTTTTGAGTCCTAATTTCTGCCTGCTAGTATCGTTACTTCTCAAAACAATTATTTATCTGTATACTGGAATCTATGAAAATAAAGAAGGTAATCTTTCCCCTTAGTTATAAGCAAACTAAGCTAACAAACACTGCAATTACTGTTGCTACTGCTACTACAAATTGTGAGTAGTATGTACATGGAACTTCAGCATGTTGGGAGGAAGCTACACAAAATAATGAAGAAAATAATTAGGCAGTAATAGGACTCTAGACTTTGGTTTTGCCATTTGCTGCCTGTATGATTCTGATCACATATTTGTAAAACAGTAGCACCACCTCCAGCAATGAAATAAGGAGTTAATGAGGCATGCCATGTTGCATTAGCACAATGAATGAACACAAATTAAGAGCCCCCAAATATGTTAGTTACCAGAATCATTGTATTTCAGTTAAGAAAGTGAAACTTCAGAGTATAATTTCTGTTCATTGAAATGCTTTGACCTGTCTGCAGCAATTTTAGACCCTCACTTTTTCTCTTCTCTCTATTATTCTACCCTACTTTCTTCTCTATCTCCTCTAAACTAAGAGAAACCACAACAAAAAATAATAATAAAATCTTACAAAAAGCAATTCTATTTTCCCTTTTGCCTTATACCCATTTAGTTACTTAGTTTCAAGTCACTGTTTCCCTATTCACTTAAAGAAATAATTTCTCCCATCTCTAGTAAGCAATAATGTAGGACATAGAGTTTAAACTGGAATTGACAATATTTTTGAAGTCACAAAGGCTGTGAGCACATTAAAGCTTGACCATTTATAGGTTTATGGCCATAGAAACTTTTCTTAACCTGTAAGTTTTTCATTTTTTCACATAAAAAAAAACCAAGGTAAACCCATGCTGTTAATATTTTAGATCCCTTCTAAGTGAAAGAGTAGAAAAGGGAAGGAAAAAAGAAAGGAAGAAAAATGTTAATATTTTCTAAATCATGTAATTTCCTATACTAAAATATACTCTTAGTGTTATAACTTTAAGCATAATTTTTTTCCTAAAAGAGGTCTTTTTTAATTTCTGATACATATATAAACGCCTATATTTGACATTCTCATCTTAAGACTGGTAAAATTTAACTGTGAGGTATAGAATAATACACCAAATGTGACATGGTTAAATAATACCAATAATAGTATATGTATATTTAACCAGCCATTCTTTGTCAATAAGTACATAAACTTACCTCAAATATTTTTATGAAAGATATCTGCAGTTCTAGAAATTTCACTGCAATTTCAAAAGTCTATTTATTATGTGAAAGAAAGTATTTAGACAGACAACATTTTTTATAGCAAGATTTTCCCTGTAGAGTCAGACGATTCAAAGCAGGAAGTCAATTATCAACCAGTTTCTGGACATTTTTTCCAAATCCTATTCTTAACTTCTCTAGCTGCTATTTCATATACCATACTTTACCTGTAAGTTAAGTTCTTATATCAAACTCAGCTGGATATTATTATACAAGCTTTAATGCCTCTCTAAAAATGGTACTAAATATGAATTTATATCAAAAATGGAAAATATGAGAGTGAAGGACATTTTCCATGTGGTAGTCTCATAAAACTATCAATTTAACAAACAAATTCAAGAGAATTTGCAAAAATCTTTTAAGCACATTCATGGTCTTAGGAGGAAGTGCTAATATGGAGTCTGTCTGCTCTGCTGCAGCTGCTTGATTTATGAAAGCAAAAACAGCCCTGACTCATTCTAGGGAAGTCATAATTACCATATGGAGTGTTAAATGTATAGGCACTTGGTAAGGTCCAATGTAGTAGTTTAAATTATAGTCATTATGCTATTCCCATTCCCAAATCTTGCTTGGATACATGTAGAGGACGGAAAAAAAAAAAAAGTCCCATATTCTGAACATTTCACAATCACTTCCATTGACTCATGCATAAAAAAATATCCACAAAGACACTTTACTAGAGAGGTAACCAGGACTAGGAAACAGTTCAGTATTAAAGCACAGAACTTGTGTGCCTGAAGGCACAGAAAGTCCAGATTCACTCTCCACCCATACCACATACTAAAACTGAGCAGTACTTTGGTGTGTCTTTCTTTATCAATATCTGTTGTTGTGCACGGGCCGAGGAGAAGAGAGAGAGGAGGGGTCCGGAGCGAAGAGGAAACACAAATCTTTATTTGCCCTGGCACCTCAGAGTTGGGTGCTAGAGAAGCAGGTTGGGCCACGTGGAGGTAGCGAAAATGGCCGCCTCATGCAGTAACCTTTCCTGCGTTTGAACACCGGAGTGAAGCCCTGGCAAGGAGTGAGGTGAAGAAGAAAGGCTTTTATAGGAGCAGCTTTCGTGAGAATGGGAAGGGGGAGGAGTAACCATAGAACTCCAAATATCGCGGAGATATAGACAATGCCCTGAGGGCACAACATGGCTGAACAGGCACTCCGAGAATGTCCCAACTCTCACGGGAACTAGCAGTAGCCTGAGGGGACATGGCAGATGTGACTGCATTGGCACAATTTCCCAGCAAATATCTCTATTTCAATCTCTGTCTCTACCTCTGTGAACTCTATCTCTACATCTTTTTGTTTCTTACTCTTCCCATAAGATAAATAAACAAATCTTTTTTTTTTAAAGAAAGAGGTTATCAAAAAAGTTTCCTTAAGTGATTCTCAATAAATCTCCTATATGTTGTAGCTTTGCTACACAGTAGTTTTGATGATATGGAAATTATGTGACCAGGTTCCTTAAGGTTTCACAGCTTAGTGGGAAAGCCAAACAACTAAATATTTAAATTAACTGTGATAGGCAGGGAGATTGTATAATGGTTATGCAAATAGACTCTCATGCCTGAGGCTACAAAGTCCCAGGTTTAATCCCCTGCACTACCATAAACCAGAGCTAAGCAGTACTCTGGTGTTTCTCTCTCTCTTCCTCTGCATCTCTTTTTCAAAAATAAAATAAATAACTATGATGCAACCATTTGAGATATATTTCAATGAAATTCTGATAAGTTGTATACCTAGTAAAATCAAGAGTAGAAACACAACAGACAACGAGCAAAAATGCTATCAAGCATTTTATTTGCATTCAAATAAGCACTTACTAGCATCACATTTCTCCATCAGTTGCCCAGATTCCCATTTAGAATCTTAAAAATGAAGACAATTGGGAGTCGGGTGGTAGCGCATCACGTTAAGCGCACATGGCACAAAGCCCAAGGATCAGAGTAAGGATCCTGGTTGGAGCCCCAGGCTCCCCACCAGCAGGAAGTCACTTCACAAGCGCTGAAGCAGGTCTACAGGTGTCTATCTTTCTCTCCTCTTCTCTGTCTTCCCCTCCTCTCTCTATTTCTCTCTGTCCTATCCAGCAGCAACAACAACAGCTATGACAACAATAACAACTACAACAAGCACAACAAGGGCAACAAAATGGGAAAAATAGCCTCCAGGAGCAGTGGATTTGTAGCGCAGGCACTGAACCCCAGCAATAACCCTGGAGGCAAAAAAACAAAAAAAAAAAAACAAAGACACTTAACCTTTAACCAGAATCTTATGTCATCCAGATCCTAAAGCATGTGCTAAAATACAGTATCTGAATGAATCTCAAAGGATTTTGGCTGTTCTATAAATGTATCCTAGAGTACTCACTGAAGCTAATATAACAGATAGTAACTCCAATCAAAAGTGCTTTCACTGCTACTAACCCTCAAAGCTTAATGTTTTATTGCCTAAAACAATTAAATGGATTTTTAATTTTTTTTAATATTTATTTTCCCTTTTGTTGCCCTTGTTTTTCATTGTTGTTTTGTTTATTATTGTTGTTGTTGATTATGTCATCATTGTTAGATAGGACAGAGAGAAATGGAGAAAGGAGGGGAAGACAGAGAGGGGGAGAGAAAGATAGACACCTGAAGACCTGCTTCACAGCCTGTAAAGTGACGCCCCTGCAGGTGGGGAGTCAGGGGCTTGAACCGGGATCCTTTCGCTGGTCCTTGCGCTTTGCGCCACATGCGCTTAACCCTCTGTGCTACCGCAGGACTCCCAATGAACGGATTCTTAAGTCAACATATTGAGCACCTGTAATCAGTATTTTTCTTTAAGATTTTTGCTTACTTAAGTAATCAGGTCCATCCTAAAAACTACAACTAGACCAATCCATTTAATACTAAACAATTCTGTAAGAAGTACTATCATTGTTCTCTTTTGCTGTTGGATAAACTGAAGCACAGAGAACTTAAGTAATTTATCTGAAATCACACATGATGGAGTCACACACCCCAAACTAATTGTCTGTACTACTGTGATTTCAAACAGTAAAATGTGGCAAAATTTAACTTAAAGAAGTTATAGTGACAATCCATGTGTGATATCTATTGAAGTAGACACAAAACTGGATTGAGTACTAATATTTAAAGAACAAAGGTCATATTTAAGGAAACTACTACACATAAGACAGAATGTGAGGGGCAGAGGAATATCTTTCCAGCTAGAGTGCTTGCCATGTCAGTCTTGTGACTCAGGGTTAAGTCACACAAACCATGTATGGAGTGGAATGGTGGCACTATGGGAAGCTCCAGTATTGTGGAATCTCTCTTTCTCTGTCTCTGTCTCATCTGAATGGAAAAAAAAATAACTCCAGAGCAATAAAGTCAAGCATGCATGAGTTCCCAGTCACTCTAGATAAATGAATAAATAAATAACTACAGAAGTAAATAAATGAAAGTTATTTCAAAAAACTGGTGAATAGGGGCTAGGCAGTGGTGTACCTAGTTGAGTTTACATGTTGCCATGCATAAGAATTCTAGTTCAAGCCCCCAGTTCCCATGCAACAGGTGTCTTTCTCTCTCCCTCTTTCTCTTTTTAATGTTTTACCTATTTATTTATTATTGGATAGAGACAGAGAAATTGAGAGGGAAGAGGAGACAGAGAAAGAGAGATAGAGAGATAGAGAGAGAGAGAGAGAGAGAGATATGCAACCCTGCTTGACCACCTGTGAAGCTTTCCCCCTGCAGGTAGGGATGAGGGACTGAAATGTGGATCCTTGCACACTGTATTGTGTACCCTTAACCAGGTGCTCCACCACCTGGCCCCTTCTCTCTCCCTCTCTATCTGCCCCTCCCCTTTGTCTTATCAACTAAGAAGAAGAGAAAGAAAGGAAGAGAGAAAGGAAGAAAGAAAGAAAGAGAGAGAGAGAAAGAATAAAGGAAGAAGGAAGGAAGGATGGACGGATGGATGGACGGATAGATGGAGAAAGTACTACTAAGAGTGTTGTATTCACTCTGTAGTTACCAAGTCCCAGAAATAACCATGGTGGCAATAAAAACATTAGATAAATAAATACGTAAAGTGGATATTATTTGGTTATGAACAACAAATGAGAAAGAACACACGTATTACAAAGAATTTGAGTCTAGTAAACTAGGAAAATGTCATATCAAATATAGAGATGTTTAAACCAAGGTAAGAGTGAAGTCTGAAAGAAAATCACTTTCAAACTTCCTGTCACTAGGAAGATGTTATGCAGTAAGCTTATGTTCCGTCCACAAGGCAGAATTAGCCATGCCATATAAATTGACTACCTTCCTACATTATTTTTCTTAGGTGTCAGGGCATATATTTTAAAGAAATTTCACAATGCATTTTTAGAGCTGCCCTAGGCTTTTGGAACAGTTTACAATTTCATCTGTAAACATATATTTAACCTTAAAGAGCTTTACTGACTCACAATGTACTTGACATTCTTCAGGTTAAACGTTCAGTGGGGAAAGGTCAACAAGGGTTGATGTCTTGTGACATAATCCATCACACCCTTCTTAATTCTCTGTATGAAGTCAATTGGTTTTGGTTGTTGAAAATTAGTAGAGGACTAAACAAGGAGCAAGGCTATGTGAGTCTCAAGGGTGGAAAAACTTGCCATGGGAGTACAAAACCCTGTCCAGGTAGCCAGGTGGTCTGCAAATGCCTGCTAGCATTTTTCTTACAGTTGGCATAGAACATCTGTTTCTGTGCTGAATGGGTGTGAAGAAAATGACACAAGTGGTAAGCACTGACATATGCAGGAGAAAGGAAGTGATTTAGTTCATATTAAGATTGTGACTATCACAAAATAAAAGCACAACCTGAATATGTCTCTGTAAGGCTTGTATAATATATGTATATGTTTAAGAGAAAGATTGTATATTTTTATTAAATCATAACACAAAAATACAGGACCCTGAAAATATAATTAGCTCAATGAATAAAAACAGGAGGCCTATAAAAATTAGTTTTATGAAATAAGGGTAGAATTCTATCAAGAGTTCAGATATAAGAAAGGAAAGTGTGAAACCTAAGAAAGCTTATTTTGTTATTTTTTACACCAGTTAAAAATATTATATACAAAAGAATGAGTATACATGTACTGTCAGAATAAAAAAATCTTTAAAAAAGTATTGATATAAATGTTCAATATATTGATTTAAGAATTCACAATGTTTTAGGCAATAAAAGAATTAGCTTTGAGGATTACTAGAAGTGAGAGCATTTTTTCCCTCATGCTTTTTAAAAATTTTTTTTGCATTATCTTTATTTATTTATTGGATAGAGACAGCCAGAAATCAAGAGGGAAGGGAGTGATAGAGAGGGAGAGAGGGAGAGAGACACCTGCAGCACTGCTTCACCACTTGCAAAGCTTTCCCCCTGCAGTTGGGGACTGGGGGCTTGAACCTGGGTCCTTGAGCACTGCATCCAGGTGTGCCACCACCCTACCCTGTGAGAGCATTGTTTATTATACTCAGAGAATAAGTTCATAGAAAACATAGGTAACTGAAGATAAATATTACTCTTTAGACCTAGAATGGATTCTTAGTGTCAACCAGTTCAAGGGGGGTGGTAGGCATTGTAGGGAGCAGGGAGGAGGAGACGGTGGCACAGAACTGTGATGACAGGTGCACGATGGAGCTGTACCTCTATAGTCTTATGAACCGCTACTAAATCACTGATAAAAAGCCATATACCTGTATTGGGAAAAAAAAATCATAGAAGTGAAGTGACTGTCCTTAGTTCTAGATGGAGCTAGAAGCATGAAAGTTCCGTCTGAAGATGTTTAGCAAGAATAAATGGAGAGAGATTCTACTTCCGGAGGCGGAGCTACGAGCAGCAGATCGCTTTCTCTCCTCTCCTTTCCCGGATCAACTAGGAATACCAAAGGAGACCACCCGGACTGAAACAAGACAGGACTAGAATGACCACAGGAACCCAGTAAATCACCCGTGAGTACAAACACGCGTTGCTGGTGACAGAGAGGAGAGAGGGGCCTAAGGAGAGATTAAGTGTCTGCTAACATTCAGCAGTTTATCAGTGGAGACACCACCTCCAGTCTGCTCCACAACAAGGGGACAGCTGAAGGGAGCAAAGGACTCCCCAGAGACTCACCAAGTGCAACTCTGAGTCTCCATTGCTACTACCCTCAGAATCTGGAGCAGCAACAGTGAGGGACACCAGGGTACAGAGATCTAACAGGGAAACTCAGGAGAAGACCTATACCTCCTTGGCATAGCTGAGGGGCTGTGAAAGTCTCTTTACATACCACTGGATTATCTCTGCCACACCCTGCTTTATCTCTTGGTCAGGAGTCAGTGATTAAGCGAAGAAGCCTATTGATAGTTTAAAAGCCCTCAGGCACGCATAGCCTACAGGGAAGAAAAAAAAAGAGGCTTTTACACCACTGAGCTCCAACTCAGGGATTGAAAAAAAAAAAGAAAAAAAAAAAAGAAAAAAAAAACTGTTAACTTCCACCACGGTAAACCCTTTAATTAAATTACTTAGACACAAGTCAATCCGGGCAATAGTGATCAATAATTTGAAAAGTACTGATAAAGGGAACTCATAACATAATATATAAAATGGTTAAAACAACAAGAAAAAATATTGGAGACTCGAACCAGGACAAGAGTCCAGCTAAAAGTCCTCCAGAGGGTGAAGCACAAAACAATGAGTTCAACATCCAAACATTAGCTAAGGAAATAATAACAGGAGTGAGTAAAGAATTTGAAAAAATTGTAATCAGAAATGCAGGAACAACAAATGAGAATATGGAAGAAAATTCTAATAATCTCATGGTTATTAGAGAGCTGAAAGCTGAAATCGCTGAGCTAAGAAGGCAACTAGCTGAACAAGCTAAAACAGTATCAGAGCAGGGCAACAAAATAGATGAACTCCAGAAAGCAGTAGAGGACAGAGAGAATAGAATCTATGAGGCTGAAGACAGAATTAGCAAGATTGAGGATGAATTAGAGACAACTAAAAAAGAAATAAGAGATCTCAAAAAGAGATTAAGAGATGCTGAAAACAACAACAGAGTCCTATGGGATGACTTCAAAAGAAACAATACACACATTATTGGCTTACCAGAGGAAGAAAGAGAAGGAGAGGAAGAAAGCATTCTCCAGGCCATAATAGCTGAAAATTTCTCTAGTCTAGACAACACCAAAGACATAAAGATTCAAGAAGCCCAGAGGGTCCCAAACAGAATTAACCCAAAGACCTAAAGACACCAAGACATGTCATACTTAGAATGGAAAGGAATAAGGATAAAGAAAGGATCCTCAAGGCTGCAAGAGAAAAACAAAGAGTCACCTACAAAGGAAAACCGATAAGATTAGCAGCAGACTTCTCCATACAAACACTACAGGCCAGAAGAGAATGGCAAGATATCTATCGAGTGCTCAATGAGAAAGGCTTTCAGCCAAGAATACTATATCCTGCTAGATTGTCATTCAGACTAGATGGAAGCGTCAAAACCTTCTCAGACAAGCAACAGTTGAAGGAAGCAACCATCACCAAGCCTGCCCTGAAAGAAGTTCTGAAAGGTCTCCTATAAACAACCAGACCACCACAAATAGGACATATATCAAAACACTCTTAAAACTCTACAAGAATGGCGTTAAAATATCTTCAATCTTTGATATCAATAAATGTCAATGGCCTGAATTCACCTATTAAAAGACACAGAGTAGGAAGATGGATCAGAAAACACAACCCAACAATATGTTGTCTACAGGAAACTCACCTAACGTAACAAGACAAACACAGACTTAAAGTGAAAGGATGGAAAACTATCATTCAAACCAATGGCCCACAAAAAAGGGCAGGAACAGCTATTCTCATATCTGACATGATAGACTTTAAAATAGATAAGATTAAAAAAGATAGGAATGGACACTACTTAATGCTCAGAGGATCAGTCAATCAAGAGGACTTAACAATTATTAATATCTATGCACCCAATGAGAAGCCATCTAAATACATCAAACTTCTACTGAAAGAGCTACAGCAATATATTAACAGTAACACAATCATAGTAGGGGACTTCAACACCCCACTTGACAGATCATCCAGGAAGAAAATCAGCAAAGACATAAGGGAGCTAAATGAAGAGATAGATAAACTAGAACTATTGGACATTTTCAGAGTCATTCGTCCCAAGAAACTAGAATACACATTTTACTCAAATCCACATGGATCATTCTCAAGGATAGACCATATGTTAGGCCACAAAGACAGCATCAGCCTATTCAAGAGCACTGAAATCATCCCAAGCATCTTCTCAGACCACAGTGGAATTAAACTAACACTTAACAATCAACAAAAGATTAGTAACAGTCCCAAAATGTGGAAGCTCAACAGTACACCTCTTAACAACTTCTGGGTCAAAGAGGAAATCAAGGAAGAAATCAAAATGTTTCGAGAGTTCAATGAAAATGAAGACACAAGCTATCAAAATATTTGGGACACAGCTAAAGCAGTCCTAAGAGGGAAGTTCATAGCTATACAAGCACACATTAGGAAACAAGAAAAGGCACAAATAAACAGCCTGATTGCACATCTTAAAGACCTAGAAGAAGAACAACAAAGGAATCCTAAAGCAACCAGAAGGACAGAAATCACTAAAGTTAGGGCAGAAATAAATAACATTGAGAATAGGAAAACCATACAGAAGATCAATGAAAGTAAATTTTGGTTCTTCGAAAGAGTAAACAAAATCGACAAACCTTTAGCCAGACTCACAAAACAAAAAAGGGAGAAGACCCAAATAAATCGGATAGTAAATGAAAGAGGAGAAATCACAACAGACACTGCAGAAATTAGACATATCATGCAAGGCTTCTATGAACAACTATATGCCACCAAGCTAGAGAACCTGGAAGAAATGAATGATTTCCTAGAGACCTAACAACTTCTAAAACTAAGTAAAGAGGAAGTGGATAACATGAACAGGCCCATCACAGCTAATGAAATTGAAACAGTTATCAAAAATCTTCCCAAAAATAAAAGTCCTGGACCAGATGGTTTTACAAATGAATTCTACAAAACTTTCAAAGAAGAACTAATACCTCTACTTTTTTAAAGTCTTCCAGAAGATTGAAGACACTGGAATACTCCCTGCCAGCTTCTATGAAGCCAACATCACCCTGATACCAAAAGCAGACAGGGACACAACCAAAAAAGAAAACTACAGACCAATATCTCTGATGAACATAGATGCGAAAATATTGAACAAAATTCTAGCCAACCGGATACAGCAGTATATCAAAAAGATTGTTCATCATGACCAAGTGGGGTTTATCCCAGGCATGCAAGGTTGGTTTAATATACATAAGTCAATCAATGTGATCCACCACATCAACAAAAGCAAGACCAAAAACCACATGGTCATATCAATAGATGCAGAGAAAGCCTTTGACAAAATACAACATCCCTTTATGATCAAAACACTACAAAAAATGGGAATAGATGGAAAATTCCTGAAGATAGTGGAGTCTATATATAGCAAACCTACAGCCAACATCATACTCAATGGTGAAAAACTGGAAGTATTTCCACTCAGATCAGGTACTAGACAGGGCTGCCCACTATCACCATTATTATTCAACATAGTGTTGGAAGTTCTTGCCATAGCAATCAGGCAGGAGCAAGGAATTAAAGGCATACAGATTGGAAGAGAAGAAGTCAAACTTTCCTTATTTGCAGATGACATGATAGTATACATGGAAAAACCTAAGGAATCCAGCAAGAAGCTTTTGGAAATCATCAGGCAATACAGTAATGTGTCAGGCTATAAAATTAACATTCAAAAGTCAGTGGCATTCCTCTATGCAAACACTAAGTTAGAAGAAATTGAAATCCAGAAATCAATTCCTTTTTCTATAGCAACAAAAACAATAAAATATCTAGGAGTAAACCTAACCAAAGAAGTGAAAGACTTGTATACTGAAAATTATGAGTCACTACTCAAAGAAATTGAAAAAGACACAAAGAAGTGGAAAGATATTCCATGTTCATGGGTTGGAAGAATTAACATCATCAAAATGAATATATTACCCAGAGCCATCTACAAATTTAATGCTATCCCCATCAAGATCCCAAGCACATTTTTTAGGAGAATAGAACAAATGCTACAAATGTTTATCTGGAACCAGAAAAGACCTAGAATTGCCAAAACAATCTTGAGAAAAAAGAACAGAACCGGAGGCATCACACTGCCAGATCTCAAACTGTATTATAGAGCCATTGTCATCAAAACTGCTTGGTACTGGAACATGAACAGACACACTGACCAGTGGAATAGAATTGAGAGCCCAGAAATGAGGCCCCACACTTACGGACATCTAATCTTTGACAAAGGGGCCCAGACTATTATATGGGGAAAGCAGAGTCTCTTCAACAAATGGTGTTGGAAACAATGGGTTGAAACATGCAGAAGAATGAAACTGAATCACTGTATTTCACCAAATACAAAAGTAAATTCCAAGTGGATCAAGGACTTGGATGTTAGACCAGAAACTATCAGATACTTAGAGGAAAATATTGGAAGAACTTTTTTCCGCATAAATTTTAAAGACATTTTCAATGAAATGAATCCAATTACAAGGAAGACTAAGGCAAGTATAAACCTATGGGACTACATCAAATTAAAAAGCTTCTTCACAGCAAAAGAAACCACTACCCAAATCAAGAGACCCCTCACAGAATGGGAGAAGATCTTTACATGCCATACATCAGATAAGAGTTTAATAACCAACATATATAAAGAGCTTGCCAGACTCAACAACAAGACAACAAATAACCCCATCCAAAAATGGGGGGAGGACTTGGACAGAATATTCACCACAGAAGAGATCCAAAAGGCCGAGAAACACATGAAAAAATGCTCCAAGTCTCTGATTGTCAGAGAAATGCAAATCAAGACAACAATGAGATATCACTTCACTCCTGTGAGAATGTCACACATCAGAAAAGGTAACAGCAGCAAATGCTGGAGAGGGTGTGGGGTCAAAGGAACCCTCCTGCACTGCTGGTGGGAATGTCAATTGGTCCAACCTCTGTGGAGAACAGTCTGGAGAACTCTCAGAAGGCTAGAAATGGACCTACCCTATGACCCTGCAATTCCCCTCCTGGGGATATATCCTAAGGAACCCAACACATGGATCCAAAAAGATCTGTGTACACATATGTTCTTGGCAGCACAATTTGTAATGGCCAAAACCTGGAAGCAACCCAGGTGTCCAACAACAGATGAGTGGCTGAGCAAGTTGTGGTATATATACACAATGGAATACTACTCAGTTGTAAAAAATGGTGACTTCACCGTTTTCAGCCGATCTTGGATGGACCTTGAAAAAATCATGTTGAGTGAAATAAGTCAGAAACAGAAGGATGAATATGGGATGATCTCACTCTCAGGCCGAAGTTGAAAAACAAGATTAGAAAAGAAAACACAAGTCGAACCTGAAATGGAATTGGAGTATTACACCAAAGTAAAAGACTCTGGGGTGGGTGGGTGGGTGGGGAGAATACAGGTCCATGAAAAATGATGAATGAAATAGTGGGGGTTGTGTTGTTAAATGGGAATCTGGGAAATGTTATGCATGTAAAAAAAAAAAAAAAAAGAAGTAGAAACGCAAAGCAGAAATTGACTGAGTTTGGAGTATGGCACCAAAGTAAGAAAGCAGAAGTACACTAGATTTTGCAGTGAGTACCCTCCCTAACACTTCCTCTCCACTATTCCAAGCTTTGGGTCCATGATTGCTCAACAATTTGTTTGGCTTTGTATGTTAACTCTCTTTTCAGTCACCAGGTTCCAGATGCCATCAGGATGCTGGCCAGGCTTCCCTGGATTGAAGACCCCACCAATGTGTCCTGGAGCTCAGCTTCCCCAAACACCCACCCTACTAGGGAAAGAGAGAGGTAGACTGGGAGTATGGACCGACCAGTCAACGCCCATGTTCAGCGGGGAAGCAATTACAGAAGCCAGACCTTCTACCTTCTGCAACCCTCAATGACCCTGGGTCCATGCTCCCAGAGGGATAGAGAATGGGAAAGCTACTGGGGAGGGGGTGGGATATGGAGATTGGGCGGTGGGAATTGTGTGGAGTTGTACCCCTCCTACCCTATGGTTTTGTTAATTAATCCTTTCTTAAAAAAAAAAAAAAGACAACAACAAGAACAACAAAAAAATGACACACAAGAACAGTTAGTCATGACTCCAGACTCTCAGTCTCCACAGCAGGTGAACACGGTAGATTAAAAAGAAAGTATCAGGCCAGAAATCCAGGTGGTGGTGTACCTGGTTGAGTGCACATATTACAATGCACAAAGACATGAGTTCAAGCCCCTGTTCCCCACTTGCAGGGGGATGCTTCCTGAGCAGTGAAGCAAATCTGCAGGTGGTCTTGGCTCTCTTCCTCTCTATCTTCCCCTTCCCTCTAGATTTCTCTCTGCTTCTACCCAAGTTTGTACCCTGTGAGCATTATTATTATTATTATTATTATTTTCTTTTTTAAAAATTTATTTCTTTATTGGGGAATTAATATTTTACATTCAACAGTAAATACAATAATTTGTTCATGCATAACATTCCCCACATTTTTTTTTTAACCAAAGCAATACTCAGCTCTGGTTTATGGTAGTGCAGGGGACTAAACCTGGGACTTTGGAGTCTCAGGCATGACAGTCTCTTTGCATAACCATTATGCTATCTACCCAAATTTGATCTTCAGTTGAGTCCCTCCTGGGCTTGAATCCTTGCTTTAATTGTTTAATAAATAGGTGCTGGGGAGACAGCATATGGTTCTGTAAAAGCCTTTCATGCCTGAGATTCCAAACTTCAGGTTCAGTCCCCAGCACCATCATAAGCCAGAGCTGAGAGGTGCTCTGGTAGATAAGTAAAATAGATACAAAGTTAAATTATTTAATAAATTTTTATCTAAAAATCTAAGACTGTTTTTCATTTATCAATGCCAAGCACTTGAAAATGACTTTTTGTTTTTTTAATTTTTTTCAAAGATATTTATTTATTATTGGATAGAAACAGAGAAATGGAGAAGAGAGGGGGAGATAGAGAGGAGAGAGACAGAGAGACACCTGCAGCCCTGCTTCACCACTTGTGAAGCTTTCCCCCGGCAGGTGGGGTCAGGGGCTTAAACCCAGGTCCTTGCATACTGTAATGTGAACACTTAACCAGGTGTGCCACTGCCTGGCCCTGTTTTTTTAAAAAAATTTTTGGATAAAACAGAAATTGAGAGGGAAGGGGAGAGAGAAAGAGAGAACTGTAGCACTGCTTCAACACTCCTGAAGCTTCTCCCTAGAAAGTAGGGATCAGGGGTTTGAATCTGGGTCCTTACCCATGGTTAAGTGTGCAGTCAACTAGGTATGGCACCACCTAACCCCCCAGAAGAAAAAAAAAAAGGTATATATAATATATAATATATATATATATATATATATTTTTGTTGTTGTTGTTGTTGTTTGTTTTTTAGTTCTGGTTTATGGTGATATGGGGAATGAACCTGGGACTCTGGAGCCTCAGGCTCGAGTCTCTTTGCATAACAACAAAAAAAAAGAATAAATGGAGAGCTTTCTTTGAAACGGCAAGGAAAGATGATGGGGTATGGGGGTGGGAAGAGTATTGTCACAGTCCTCAATAAACAGGAACTGGGTGACCATTTATACATTGCTAGAGTAAGGCAATAATCCATTTATGTTAAAGGTATGAAGGATCCTGGTTTGAGCCCCCAGCTCCCACTGGCAGGAGGGTTGCTTTACAGGCGGTGAAGCAGGTCTGCAGGTGTGTATCTTTCTTACCCCCTCTTTGTCTTCCCCTCCTCTCTCCATTTCTCTCTGTCCTACCTAACCACGACGACATCAAATAATAACAACAACAATAAAAAGGGCAACAAAAAGGAAAAATAAATAAATAAATAAATAATAAAAAAAATTTAAAGAGTATATGGGGGTCACAGAAAGCAAGAAAGCCTCAGAGAATAACAATAAACCATCAAAAGGCACATATAGTACAGTTAGTTAACTGTGTATTAAAGTTACTCTAATAAGAAACAAGCACAACCAGATATGTAGCTCCACAGGTAGAGTGGATGCCCTGAGATTGATCTCAGGTGCTATATATGAGTATAGAGAATAGAGAAGTTCCTCTCCTTTCCTCTCCTCGCCTTGCCCTGCCCTGCCCTGCCTTGCCCCTCCCCTCCCCTTCCCTCCCCTCCCCTCCCCTCCCTTTCCCTTCCCTCCCCTCCCTTTCCCTTCCCTTCCCTTCCCTCCCCTTCCCTCCCCTCCCCTCCCCTCCCCTCCCCTCCTCTCCTCTCCTCTCCTCTCCTCTCCTCTCCTCTCCTCTCCTCTCCTCTCTCCTCTCCCCTCCCCTCTTCTCCCTTCTCCTCTCCTCTCCTCTCCTCTCCTCTCCTCTCCTCTCCTCTCCTCTCCTCTCCTCTCTCTCCTCTCCCCTCCCCTCTTCTCCCTTCTCCTCTCCTCTCCTCTCCTCTCCCCTCCCCTCTTCTCCCTTCTCCTCCCTTTTCCTCCCCTCCCCTCCCCTCCCCTCCCCTCCTCTCCTCTCCTCTCCTCTCCTCTCCTCTCCTCTCCCCTCCCCTCTTCTCTCTGAAAAACAAATCTCTGAAAGAAAAATAAACAACATTTCTAAAATCTGGAGAAGCACTGACTTCATTGGTACAACTTAATTGGCTAGATACAAAATAGATAGCCAGGTAGGTAATGAAAACATTAGCAATTCAAGAATATTACAATTAATAGTGGGGGTTGTATTGTTAAATGGGAATCTGGGGAATGTTATGCATGTAAAAAAAAAAAAAAAGAAGTAGAAACGCAAAGCAGAAATTGACTGAGTTTGGAGTATGGCACCAAAGTAAGAAAGCAGAAGTACACTAGAGTTTGCAGTGAGAGTACCTCCCTAATACTTCCTCTCCACTTTTCCAAGCTTTGGGTCCATGATTGCTCAACAATTTGTTTGGCTTTGTATGTTAACTCTCTTTTCAGTCACCAGGTTCCAGGTGTCATCAGGATGCCGGCCAGACTTCCCTGGATTGAAGACCCCACCAATGTGTCCTGGAGCTCAGCTTCCCCAGAGCCCCACCCTAACAGGGAAAGAGAGAGGCAGACTGGGAGTATGGACCGACCAGTCAACGCCCATGTTCAGCGGGGAAGCAATTACAGAAGCCAGACCTTCTACCTTCTGCAACCCACAATGACCCTGGGTCCATGCTCCCAGAGGGATAGAGAATGGGAAAGCTATCGGGGGAGGGGGTGGGATATGGAGATTGGGCGGTGGGAATTGTGTGGAGTTGTACCCCTCCTACCCTATGGTTTTGTTAATTAATCCTTTCTTAAATAAAAAAATTAAAAAAAAAACAAAACAACAAGGGCAACAAAACGGAATGAATAAATAAATATTAAAAATAATTCACAAAAAAAAAAAAGATATTACAATGAGCATCTGAACTAAAGTGTCATTGATATAGTATTCAGGAGAATCTCACACCTTTCAAGTATGTGCTCAACTACTGAGCTGTATCTCTTGCCCCTGCTTATGATTTTAAAACATTTGGTAAATATAGTTGTCCGGCAGAAATGGGAGGAAGGCAAGGAGAAGAAAAGCCATTTCTTTTCTTGGAGTTACCACTTCAAGGTTAGAAAACATTGCAACAAAGAAAAATAAGTCGTGCATGAAAGAGGGGGGGGGGAGAGGGGGGAGGGAGAGAGGGAAAGGGAGGAAGGAAGAAGAAAGGAAGGAAGATCTACATTAGTCCATCTTACATAAGTCTCAATAATTTGGAGGGGGAAAAGTTTCCTATTGATCCTATTGTTAAAATATATAGGATGGAAGATAACATTATGCAAAAGACTTCCATGCCTGAGGCTCTGAAGTTCCATGTTCAGTCCCCCATACCACCAAAAGCCATCTTTCAGCAGTGATCTGCTTTAAGATGAGAGAGAGAAAGAAGAAAAAATCTATAAGGTAGAACATTTTGCATAACCATTATGCTGTGAGTAGAATACTTTAAATAGCCACCTTCTTTCCTACTTCAGGCATCATGTGCTAATCTGTCCTGCCACCTCTCCAGATTCAAAGGAGGTCTCGAAACTTTACATCAGGCTCAACCTGACGCTGTTGACTGGCTACGGAAGAAGGGCAAACGCTAGAAGAAGAAGAATGGCACTGTCATTTTATTATCTCTTCACTTGTTTGTCCCAGACAGGACCATAACTTTTTATCCTGGTGCCTAGTTTATTACCAGTATGTTTCACATCAGATCATTAAACTTGAAATTACCTTTTATTGTATCAAGGGAATAATACTATTATTCAATACATGTGTGATTATGATAATAATAGTTGTCACACGTATGTGACAAATGGGATGTGGTGGCATTGTCATAGGGGGAGATGCAAAAGCAAAGTGTTTTTTAAGTACTATCTTCAAACCAATGTTACTAGAGTTTGTGCATGTGTTTTCAAGGTATGGAAAAGGAATAAAAAGCAGATTTTTCTCCCTAACAAAATTGCCAGTGGGTAAGGCAAAGGTTCAGGAAAACAGGAGGTTTCTAATATATTAACCACCCTTTCAATGTCTGGAACCAATTAAGAAAATAAGCAGATTCTGAGTTGAATTAACAGCACCAATTAAACTTCCCTGTAAATGCATTCATACTGATAACTTGTAGGGCAACATCTGGAAAATTATTCACAAAACTAATATCTGATATTTTTTATATTCTTAAAATAAAAAAAAACATGTACAACAATTGGGTATCAAGTATAAGCTATGTACGTAAAAAGAACAAATTCTGATAATTACCACAATTTTAGACAAAAGTCAAATTAACTTTTTTAAATGTATAAAAAGTACAATTAAATTTCAGTCTATTTTAGTAGGTAGAGCTATTGCTAAGTGTGGGCTAAACATATCTAGTTTACTAGATACTAGAAATTTAAAAGCCAAAAGTAAGGTAATTTCACTTCATGTAGCACATATTTGGAAAATGACAAAAGCAGTATTTTTGAAGTCATAGAAAAATCTGTTTATTTATAGCAAATGTCTACAGAAGTCTCTGCTGACTTATTTTTAAGTTAAGTATCTTCTGTAATTAAACAATTCCCCTTTAACTGTCTCAGTTGAATGTGATAATCCAAATTATGAATGTTACATTAAAATTATTATGTATATATTTAAAGAATTTCCTTTGTTGAAATTATAGTAATGGTAGTTTTCTTTTTTTTTAAATTTATTTATTTATTTAAGAAAGGAGACATTAACAAAATCATAGGATGGGGGGGTACAACTCCACACAATTCCCACCACCCAATCTCCATATCCCATCCCCTCCCCAATAGCTTTCCCATTCTCTATCCCTCTGGGAGCATGGACCCAGGGTCCTTGTGGCTTGCAGAAGGTGGGAGGTCTGGCTTCTGTAATTGCTTTCCCGCTGAACATGGGCATTGACTAGTTGATCCATACTCCTAGTCTGCCTCTCTTTTTCCCTAGAAGGGTGAGATTCTGGGGAAGCAGAGCTCCAGGACGCATTGGTGGGGTCTTCAATCCAGGGAAGCCTGGCCAGCATCCTGATGGCATATGGAACCTGGTGGCTGAAAAGAGAGTTAACATACAAAGCCAAACAAATTGTTGAAGAATCATGGACCCAAAAGCTGGAGTAGTGGAGATGAAGTGTTGGGGAGTACTCACTGCAAACTCTAGTGTACTACTGCTTTCAGGTATATATTTGCCCTAGTTTATGGACATGTGTGAACATATGCTCTATCTCCTGGAACCTGGTGTATATCTAGGTTTTGGGACTTTGTTAGGAAGTGGACCACCTGGGATGGAATTAGAGAATACTATGAAAGGAAAGGTCTCACCCGAGTGATGAAGCTGAAGGGTTGTCGTTCCACACCTGAAGTCTCTGGACACAGTCTGAAGTGAAGCATGCTGGGGTGGCACTCGTTGTGTTGATTAGGTTGCAATCAGTGGATATAATATTATTTGATAAGAATTGGAAGAAGCATACGGGAAAGTGGGCCCTACCCTAGGGTCCCAGGACTGGGGGACGTTTAGGCTCTATAGTGGAAATGTGAGGTTCCTGCTGTCTTAGGGTTCGAGAAGACAATGGATAGTTACTGTTATCATCACATTATTTGGTGATTGGGTTAACTTTGAAAAGTCCCTTTGTTAGACATATAATCAATTTTCCCCCTCTCATATTAATTAAATAGTGATTTATATGACTACAATTTAATAGGTGTGTACATAAACACCATTTCCATCACCAAAAGATTGTGTCCCATCCCACCCACCCACCCCCAACCCCACCCCCACCCCCACACAACCCCCCCCCCCGCCCCGCTGGCCCAGGAAGCCTCATGTCCACCCTCCTGCTCACCACAGGGTTTTTACTTTGATGCCCTACTTTCATTTTAGTCAGATCCTGCCTTTAGTTTCCCTTTCTGATCTTTCTCAACTTCTGTTGATGAGTGGGATCATCCCATACTCATCTTTATCTTTCTGACTTAGCTCACTTAACATAATTCCTTCTAGCTCTGACCAAGATGGGTCAGAGTTACTGATCACTTTAATCTATGTACCCAGAATGTTGCAGCTTAAGGCAATATATTTTTCTTACATAAAAACATACACTCTTAATTCTAACTTAAGACACTAAAAGGACTTTGCCTTCTCAAAGAACACTCCCATTCACCTCCCAAAAAAGATGCCTTTGACTGAAGACTTTATCACTCACTTATACTCCAAAAAGGGCCCTTTATTTTTAATTAACCTTACACACATGTAAAATGTATTGGTTTTTAAAATAGTTAGGAAACCTCAATTTACCACATCTAATAGTCTTGCCTAATATTTGAGAGGTATCCTCATGTTCAAATTTGGACAAAAGAATCTATTTACAGGAGTCAGGCAGTAGCGCAGCGGGTTAAGTGCTGGTGGCACAAAGCACAAGGATTGGCATAAGGATCCTGGTTCAAGCCCCCGGCTCCCCACCTGCAGGAGAGTCACTTCACAGGCAGTGAAGCAGGTCTGCAGGTGTCTATCTTTCTCTCCCCCTTTCTGTCCTCCCCTCCTCTCTTCATTTCTCTCTGTCCTATCCAACAATGACTACATCAATAACAATACCAATAATAACTACAAGGGCAAACAAAAGGAAATAAATACATTTTTAAAAAGAACCTATTTACATTTTAAATGATTACCTCCCCCACACCCATACCCCATCACTTTCTAAGAGTCTTTCTTAAAAACAAAATCTTTCCCTAAATTTGCATATCAAAGAATGACATTCCTAAAGGTAGTTCAGTTTGTTTTATGTTTGCTTCTGAACTCCTAAGATAGATGACGGACATACAGGTGGATTTTTTTTTCCCCCTCCAGGGTTATTACTGGGATTCAGTGACGGCACTATGAATCCACTGCTCCTGTGGCCATTTTATTTACTTATTTTGTTTAGGACTGAGAGATATTGGTGGGGGGGGGGGGTGGAATGAGAGAGGAAGAGAGAAAATAGACAGCGGCAGACCTGCTTCACCACTTGTGAAGTGACCCGCTTGCAGGTGGGGAGCCAGTGCTTGAGCCAGGATCTTTGCATGGGTCATTGCGCTTTATACTATGTGCACTTAACCTGGTGCACAGGTGGAACTTTGTTGTTGTTTTGTTGGTTGTTTTTTTTCTAAGACTTATTTTATTTTTATAAGAAATAGAGAGATAAGAGTATTTCTTGGAACTCCACCTCTCCAGAGCCCTGCCCCATTAAGGAAAGATAGGAACAGGCTGGGAGTATGGATCAACCTGCCAAGGTCTATGTTCAGTGGAGAAGCAATTACAGAACCCAGACCTTCCACCTTCTGACCCCATAATGATCCTGGCTCTATGTTCCCAGAGCGATAAAGAATAGGAAAGCTTTCAAGGGAGGGATGAGATATGGAACTCTGGTGGTAGAAATTGTGTGGAATTGTACTCCTCTTATCCTGTGGCCTTGTTGATATATATTTTTTATTTTATAAATAAATTGGTAACAATTAAAAAATACAATGAATATATCTTAAAAACAAACAAACAAACAAACAAACAAGAATATTGGTCAACTCTAACATAGTTTTAGGGATAAAACCTAGGATTCCCGGGGCCTCATACATGAAAATCTGGTACATTGCCATTGTACAATCTCCCCTGGCTCCAAGTGTTTTTTTTGTTGTTGTTATTGTTATCATTAGACATTTATTAGTGATTTAATATTGCTTTACAAAATTATAAAATAACAGGGGTATAGTTTTACACCTTTCCCACCAACTCTTTCTGGATCTCTATTCCCTCCACTGGAAACTGTTCTCCCAGTATCACAGTTATGGGTTGATTACTATATATACCCATATGTTTCCCTATGGTCCTGTCTTCTCTTCCTTTCTAAGTAACACCTACTACTTCTGAGTGTCCTTCCATTTTTGTTTTTGTTTGTTTTTCACTCTTCACTATCTGGGTCCTGATGGAATTGAAATTGAGAGTCCTCTGGTCATCTTCCCCAAACCTCTCTGAAAGTATGGAACAATATTCTTTATGGGGTGTGGTAGGTAGGAATCCTGGCTTCTCTAATTGCTTTTCCACTGCACATGGACATTGACAAGTCAGTTCATACCCCTAGCCTGTTTCTATCTTTCACTAGCAGGGTAGGGCTGTTGGAGAGGTGAGGTTCTGGGATACATTGGTGAGATCATCTGCCCAGGGAAGTCAGGATGGATTCATGATAGCATCTGCCACTTGGTAGCTGAAAGGTGATAAGATACAAAGCAGAACAAAATGATTAATGAATAGGAACCAAAAAGTATAAATAGAGCAGATCAGAATAGGGATCTTAGGGTGGAAAGAAGTAAGGATGTCTCTTTTAGGTATGTTCCTAGGTGCCTATGACTTTTGTGGTTTTTGCTTGAGTTTGATAGCTAATATAGAGTTGCACCAAAATACTGTCTGAGAAGATGGTGTCAGAGTTGAGAATAGAGCTAGAAAATTGGATTAGAGCAAAGAGTAGCTCTCAATCTTGAAGAAAGTTTGTGAATAAAATTAACTGTTACCTCATCCAACTGACCCAGAGCCCATATATATTTATATTTATTATAGGAGCCTATCTGTCTTTTGCCTTTCATAGTGACAGTTGGGAACATACTAGGCTGTACTTATTTCAGGACCAGTCCTCCTCGAGTGGCAGGGTGGGATGACCCAGCCTCCCTTCTGAGAGTGGGGTAGTCCTTTGAGCCATTGGTAGTTCATAGTGAGGGGTATTGTCCTGAAGAAGCACACAATAGAGTTTATAATGATGTCCTTGGTGATGATGAGAGGGATCTACTAGAGATCTATGCTCATTGAATCTATAGCAGGAATCCAAGAATTCCCTGACTAGGGCCCCAGGGGATGAGGTAGCCTGGCAGTTACCAAGAAAGCCATCAAGTGAGGTATTCTCTCATTCTTTTTCAGCTTTTGTAGTCCCTTCTTTACCTAACCGGCATAGGTTTTCTCCCAGCTGTTAAAGCATTGAGCATCATTTGTTGTATCCAGACCAGTATTAGGTTTATTCCTCAAGTTAGGGGAAATACACCTGGGATTTTATTGGGGTCTAAGTTAACCTTAAGTTTTATGCATTTTTTGTTTGGTAAGTCTAATAAAGATTGTTATAGAGACAATAATTATCCTTATAGCTGATAAATATTTTTTGCCAGTATATCTCTTAGCCAACTTTATACAGTATTCCTCCTAAAGATTTTTACGGGGTGATAATAATGCTGGTACTGTCAAAAGAAATTAAGGATCTTACTTATTTTCTTTTGCATGATTAATTAAGTAGATAAAGTGATTGAGGGAAATAAAGTAGGAGAGGAGGGTGTCTAAGCCTAAGTAATAAATAATTGAAATTTTTTGGTGCCTTCTTTAGGCCCTTCTACTAGACGGCTGAGCTAAATAGTTCTATATTATCTGATCACAGGACTATTAAGCACTTTTGAGGTTCATAGTTGCCCCTAACTCATGGATATGTGTATAATACATGTTCCCAGTCCCCTAGGCCAAGAAAAAAAAAGCACTTATTTAAGACATATTCTACTCCTGTAGTGAAGTGAGGAAGGAGTCAAAATAAGAGATGAGGGAGCACTTTTCTTGACTCAGACTTTCCAATGTTCATTCAACAAACTTATATTAAGCACTTATTGTGTAATTAGCTCTAAAACAGCCATATATTACTCAAGGAAAACAAATATGGAATCTGCATTCCAGGAATTGTATGCTGTCTACAGGTAGAGAAGACATATACTCAAATAATAAGACATATCATACCTTATTTTTTGACTTAATAATGGAGATCCTTAGACCTCAAATAAATCCATTGTTACCAGTCATTTCAATCCATTGTTACTAGTCATTTCTATCATGAACAACACAATAGACTCCTTTGTGGGCCCCCATATGATCCCCTCAACTTGGATCAACAATGGTAGAGAATGTTCCATCCTCCAAAGGGAGGATGGACAACATACTCTATGCTTTATCTAAGGAAGATGGGGTGATATTGGAGCAGCTTGGAATGTTCCTACTCATGACCACAGAATATGTGCTCAGATCTACAGGGATGCAGGGGTCACATAGGCTCCTAAGCTGAATATGGGCCCCAGATCACATCAAATTGATAGGGTTTATAGTCAACAATGTTTATACCCTTTTCCCATTTTAGGGAGCTACTCTCTTCCCTGATCCAGCTTTCTGGACCTTTATTCAGCCATGACATCATCTCCCTAGACAATAACTTGGATCCACCTGCATATCAGATTTCAGGCTCAGAGGAAAAAAGAAAAGGAAAAAGAAAAAAAAAAAATTAGTATAGACACAGGCTCTTTGGAATATAACTAAAATATGCCTACTAGCTATCTACAAAATGGAGCACACACACCCCCCCCCCCAACACTTCATCTGCACTATTCCAGCCTTTAGGTGCATGATTGGTCAACAATTTGTTTGGCTTTGTATGTTAACTCTCTTTTCAACCACCAGGTTCCAGATGCTAGCATGATGCCAACCAGACTTCCCTGGACAGACCACCCCACTAATATGTCCTGGAGCTTCCCCAGAGCCCTTCCCCACTAGGGAAAGAGAGAGACAGGCTAGGAGTATGGATGGACAAGTCAACGCCCATGTTCAGTGGGGAAGCAATTACAGAAACCAGATCTTCAACCTTCTGCAATCCACAATGACCTTGGCTCCATACTCCCAGAGGGTTAAAAATAGAAAGCTATCAGGGGAGGGGATGAGATACAGAGTTCTGGTGGTGGGAATTGTGCAGAGTTGTACCGCTCTTATCCTATGGTTAAGTCAGTGTTTCCTTTTTATAAATAAAAAATTAAAGAAAAAGAATAAAGGAGATGGATGAAGTGAAAAAAAAATGGAGGTCCTACAACACTGTGCAAAGATATTATACCTTACTCTATAGAAATCAGGGAGAGATCAAAAGTTTGATGTGTGTTTGTGGGAAGTGGAGTGACACAAAAAAGGCTTTAAGAAAAAAATCTGCCCTTCCTTTCTTTTTTGTCCTTTCATGGGATTGCACGCAAGAGGTACCCATTTCTATCTCTGGCATCACCAATTGTCAGAGCCAAATGATGCTGTAGAAAAAAGAAAAAGAAAGAAAGAAAGAAAGAAAGAAAGAAAGAAAGAAAGAAAGAAGAAAGAAAGAAAGAAAGGGAGGAAGAAAGAAAGAAAAAAAGAAAGAAAAGTGAAAATGGATGCACATTGTCAAAGAAGAACTTGACGAGTGTTCCTTTGGAGAGACCAAAGGAAAAAAAGATTGTTATATTTGTTGTTAGTTATGTGGAATGTTGCAGAATGGTGGGGAAAGATTAAAAAAAAAAAGGTAAAATAATCAGTAGAATTTTCAACAGAACCCATCTTATAACATACATTACTCCCAAATACGTCTGCAGTTAGGTTACTTGCAAGCAGAAATAGGGGCTTATTTTGCCACCTATTTCATAAGATATCAACAGTTTTATTTGGTGGTGAAATGATACTTCAATAGTCTTAATATCTGATTTTATTAGAATTGATTTTTATGCTTACAAATTTCTCCCCCAAAACTGTTATGTTGGAAATATTCCTTGTTTTAGAAATCACTAAGTTATGGTAAGTTGTATAAAAGTATATCTGTGTAGGAGATATGCAAGCATGGAAGTATGGCTGGGAATAATAATTAAAGGGATTTGATAAAAGCTGAGAAAGAAGAAGGTATGTATATGAACAGTCAGTACACTATGCAGTTCTAATATATACATACATATATATATATATTTGAATCCATGAAGTTCTGAATTCAATCACTGCAATTTCATATGCTAGAGTTGTTCTCTTTCTCTCACATATTCTTTCTTGCAAATAAATCTGGAGGAAGAGGATAAGAATAGTTCACTTGAGTAGTGCATTTGCTTTGTTATGAGAATGTCCCAGGTTCATACCCAGATCCTTCCATACTGAGGGAAGCTTTGGTGCTGTGTTGTTTTTCTCTCTGTCCCTGTCTCTATCTAAAAAAAGTCATCTTGAAAGTGTGAAGTTCCAGGGACATGACAGGGGTGGGGGAAGGGGAAGGAAGAGAAGAGGAAAAAAAGAAGTTATACAGAGTAAGATGGAACTTTGGTAGGTCATGTAACATGTTTGCCCCACCTTACAGCAAACTTCATTGGATTCTTCTGTGTTTCTTTAAATATTAAATGTTAAGCTGTTAGTATGTTCACCTTGTCTTCATTACATAAACTTTACTGAAATCTGGTACTCCATTTCATCAAAGTATCAGTTTAAAAGTCAATAATTTCTCTATTACTATGTTTTCAAACTGGAATCCTAAAGCCTTTCACTAATGAAAAGCCACATACAGAAATTTTGAAATCCAACCAAAAAAAAGTCATGCCAATATATGCAAAATATTGTTACAGGTTACCAAAACCACGTTTATAAAAATATAGACCCAGTAAAAGTTTCTAATAATTCTGCCTAATTAAGAAGTTACCCATGTATAATGAATTATTAGGAAATAGTCCCTTATTTCTTACCAACACCTACATGGCATGGCTCTCTGCTCACCTCTGCCCCACTATTACCTTATTAATAAGTTATTTGTGTTTCTGACATGGTAAATTAAAGCCAAGTTTTTATGTTATTCTGCCCTCCTTTTCACCCTTAACCTGAACTTGGTGCTGTGACAGTTGTGTAAAAAGGGAGTGACTTCAGCTGTCAGCTCTTCTTTAAGCTTTTGAGTCCCTCCCTTCCAATTTCCTTTATGGTTTTTACTCATCTTTGGGTTACTTTCTTTGGCTCTTAATGTAAGGTAACCAGTGTGATAGGATAAATGAATTATATTGGGACCCAACTTTGAATCATTAAAACCCACACGTGTGCTTCTAAGGCAAATTACAGAGTAACAAGGAAGCTTCTAATACTCACACTGTGGTGTGAAAAGAAATAACCTTGGGAGTCGGGGAGTGGCACATCGGGTTAAGCGCACATGGTGCAAAGAGCAAGGACCAGTGCAAGGATCCTGGTTTGAGCCCCTGGCTCCCCACCTGCAGGGGAGTCGCTTCACAGGTGGTGAAGCAGATCTGCAGGTGTCTATCTTTCTCTCCTCTTCTCTATCTTCCCCTCCTCTCTCCATTTCTCTCTGTTCTACCCACCAACAATGACATCAATAACCACAACAATGTTAAAGAACAAGGGTGACAAAAAGGGAAAATAAATAATAATAATAATAAAGAAATAACCTTACTTGGAGTCTTCACAGTACGTCACTTCTCTTTCTCTCTTTCTTTCCTCTCTCTCTTTCTCTTTCCCTCTCTTTCTCTCTCTCCCTGTCTCTCATTCTTTGCTTTTTCTCCACTTTCCTTTTCTTTGGAGTAATCTCCTTTTCATAAATCTACCCCTATGGAAAATCCCCTACAAGATACATCTGAAGCATACAGTCCAATGTCAAATGTTATCTGTATTTCCTGACTGTTGTCCTAGGACTCTGTAGAGAATTAATAGTGAACTTCTCTAAATTCTTCCATGTCATCATATTTCAATATGTAGTTTAGTGACAAATATTCTATACAAGCCAGATCCTTGCATTAGAAAATTTGTTAGCTTTTACTTTGATGTTGTCCTAACCTTTTTTATATGAATAGTATTTGTGAGCTTTAGCGTGTTTCTTTGAGTTAGCTATGTTTTCCTGTTGAGTAGAAAACAAACACATTTTGTCATTTATTCTTTGGCATTTTTTTCCCACATGGGTCATCCAATGACTACAACATTAAATCTTGTGTGTGAAGATGATTCTGTGCCACAAAGGATTTTTTTTTCCTTTTTCCAAGATCATGAAAACTGATAGAAATAATGAAAGTGTCAGGTCAAGTTGGGATCACCAAGGTGTAAGAAACTGAAAGGTTATGTAATTCATCCTCACTTTATAACAAAAGCAAAGCAAAAAATTACTCATAGTTAGAAAATGAAAGAATAATGTTTACAATCTTAACTGTTTTACTTCCCATCCAGTGTTATTTATCTTATTTTTATTTTATCGGGAGTTAATGATTTTAAATATAGTCATTAACACATAAGTACAGCCTCTTTCCTCTCCTTGATTGGTGTCTAGAAAACAGTAGGACCCCAATGCCTCTTCATCCTATCCCTTCCTCTCCTTCCCCAAAATCCTTTGCTTTGGTGCACTATGCCACACCAAGTTCAATTTGCATCTTATATTTTTTCCCTTACTGTTCTTGGTCTTAAGTTCTACCTATAAGTGAGATCATTGGTATTTGTCTTTCTCTTTCTGGCATGACTCATTAAACATGACGTCTTTAAGTTCTTCAAGTTGATGACCTCATCCTTTTAAACTGCATAGCACTCCATTGTGTATATATACCACAACTTTCTTAGACATACATCTGTCCTTGGACATCTGGGTTGCTTCCAAGTTTGGACTCTTACGAACTTTGGTGTGTGTAGGTCTTTGCAGATAGGTGTTTTGTTATACGAGAATAAATTCTTAGAGATATTGCTGAATCATAAAGTAAATCCATGTCTAGAGTTCTGCTGAATCTCCAAACTGTTTTCCAAGTTGGCTTGGACCAACTTACATTCCCACCATCAATGTAGAAGGGTCCCTTTCCCTTCACTGCCTTTCCAGCAATTAGGGTTTCCGTTTTCTAATGTATGACAGGTGTAAAATGATATCTCATTGTTGCTTTCATTTGCATTTCCCTGATCATCAGTGGCTGAGCACTTTTTTTCATGATTGCTGGCCCTTTAGATTTCTTCTTTTGTGAAAATTCTATCAATATCTTCCCATTTTTCAGTAGGATTATTTGACTTTTTTTATTGTTGAGTTTGGTGAGGGTGTTTTTTTTTTTTTTCTTTCTCATTTTGGGTATTAGTCTTCAGTCTACTGTCTGACACATAAATATTTTCTCCCATTTTGTGTGTGTGTGGGGGGGGTTTCTTTGTTATGGTAGTGATACTCTTTGCAGAAGCTTTTCAGTTTGATGTGGTCCCATTAGTCTATTTTTGCTATCGATTTCCTTGCAGTTGGATTCCAATTAATGTAGATTTTGCAAAAAGCTTATATGGAAGACAGTTCTGCTTATGTTTTCCTCTAAATATTTGATAGTTTCTAGTCTAACTTCTAAATCTTTGATCTGGGGACCATGCTGTAGTGCAACTACTTAAGTGTACACATTACAGGGTGTAAGGACCTGGGTTTAAGCCCCCAGTCCCTACCTGCAGGAGGGAAAACTTCATGAACAATGCTATAGGTTTCTATTTGCCTCTCCTCCTCTCTATCCCCTTCCCACTAAATTTATCTCTGTTTTATCAAATAAAATTAAGTTTAAAATTAACATAAATAAATATTTGATCTTTTTGGAGTTAACTTTTTTATATGATGACATTTGGTGATCCAGTTTCATTCTTTTGCATGTTTAAATCCAGTTTCCCCAACACCATTTGCTCAATAGACTCTCTTTTTCCATTGATGTTTTGGGCTCCTTTGACAAAAATTAGTTGTCTCTAGGTGTAGGGGTTGATTTCTGGGACCTCCATTCTATTCCAGTGTTCTGTGTCTATTTTGGTTCCAGTACAAGGATTTGATTATAGTAGTTGTGTAGTATGTTTTGAGGTCAGGAAATCTAATGCCTCCATTCTTACTCTTTTCCCTCAGGAGTATATCCTGGATATTTTCTGTCTCCAGATAATCTTTTGAATCTTTTGTTCTGCGTTCTTGAAGAAATTTTATGAGACTTCGATAGGGATTGTGTTAAACCTGTGTATGGCTCTGTCAAGAATAGTCATTTTGACTGTTAATTCCTCCAATCCATGAGCATGGGATGCCATTCCATTTCTTTGTTGTTTTGCCCATTTCCTCAAAAAAATTGCCTCATAGTTTTCAGTATGAAGGTCTTTCACTTACTTCATTAGGTTTATCCCTATATATTTGATTGTTTATGTTGCTGTGGTAAATGGAATCAATTTCTGGATTTTCTTTTTCTGGTTTGGTGTTTGCATAGAGGAATGCCACTAATCTTTCTATGTTGATTTTATAGCCTGCCATGTCACTATATTGCTTGATAATTTCCAGGAGTTTGCTACAAGATTATTTTGGATTTTCTATGTACACTATCATATCATCTGTAAATAATGACAGTTTGACTTCTAATCTATATCCTATCCAATATACTTTCAATGTTTTATCTTCATCAGTGTTCCATAGAAGTGGATGTTTTTAATAATCTTGGGTGGCATTTTGTTATGTTTAGGAAATCTTCCTCTTAATGAGACAAAGAATGTCTCCAGCCTTCAAGTTAAGATGCCAGATATTTTTGTAACCTCCTCTTTAGCCAAGGCATGAATACATGGAATCAATAATAAATCAGATTCTCTGAGTACAGATTGCAAAATAGAAACAAATAAGGCGAGGAGAGCAAGCATTTGCAGAACTCCATCTGCTAACAGCAGTGGCAGCAGTAGCAAACATGTCCAGAAACTTAACATAACTCTGTGGTTCTGGAAGTAATATACAGTGCAGCTATGAGATTTGTATCAACTTACAGTGGCAATGATATCTACACAGAAACTATACAGAAACCTAATTTTGGGTATATGCAGGATATAAAACAAGCAAGAATTATGTGAGATGGCTTACAAATAAACAAATCACATAGGTCCTTCCTTGCAGCTTTCTGCCTCATTTCATATGCAATGCTTTTGCCTGTCAATGGCCCTAAGTCATGGTTAGCTTTAGAATCTCTTATGAGCTGTAGATTCAGTTGGAATATAATAAGAGCAGGTATTAATTCCATCAAACCTTGCTATATGGAGTTTGGTAAAAAGGAATAAAGTTAATTAGATTGTTTTGTTTTCCTGAAATCAACTTAAAGGCTTGTTTTATTTTTTAAATATGTATTTGAAACTATAGCAAGTATGATGATTTCTAAAATGAAAGAATAATGAAATGAAAATTAGTCAGTTAGTGTCTGACATATGTACAGTGAATCTAGATGGAATAGAGGATGCCAAACTGCTTTAAAAAATTTCATAATCCCTAGTCCAAGTACTGAAATTATAAAACTCAAATCTATGCTGATCATTTTGTTTGCCAAAATTATTCCAAACAAATGACTGTCATGAGTCCAACTTGCTTAAAATAGAAGATTGAAAGATGTGGGCCTGGAATCAAGCTCCTGCTTTTTGTTGTGTTTTGTTGCTGTGCACTGGCATAAATAAACAGTTGCCATGTTTCATGGAAGGTGTTGATGCAATATCTACTGGGAATTAAGACCATTTTCTGTGACAGTAATTTCTGTAGCTTCCAAAATAACATCACTGTCAAGCTTCTCTTAGTTCTTTGAAAAAAAAGTGATGTTTTATTTTAAATATGTGGTTTTCCTGCTCCAGAAAATTTGGAGGATGACAGATTTCCCTATTTGGAATAGGTTTTGTGTGTTGGTCTTAACTGGTCCCACTTACAGGAGCGCAAAAGAAAAATTCACACCGGTAGAAGTAAAAATAATACTAGATTCATATGTGCCATGGTTTTTTTTCTGCAAACACACTATCATTATCTTTGATTTTTGCTCATTTCAGTTTTAAAACTACCATAAACTTATTTTTATACCGTTCATTCTGCCTAACGTATCTTACATGTAGGAGTTTAATTATCAGATAGTGTCAGTCAAATCTCAATGAAAAAATATAAACTCATTATCTAAATTATATTCAACTTTTTTTCTTTTTTTAAATTTCTTTACTGGGGGATTAATGGTTTATAATCATCAGTAAAATATAATAGTTTATACATCTTAACATTTCTCAGTTTTCCACATAACAATATAACCCCCACTAGGTCCTCCTCTGCCACCATGTTCCAGGACCTGAACCCTCCCTTGTATCCTAGTGTCTTATTTTGGTGCAATATGCCAACTCCAGTCCAAGGTCTACTTAGTGTTTCCCTTCTGTTCTTGTTTTTCAACTTCTGCCTATAAGTGAGATCATCCCATATTCATCCTTTTGTCTCTGACTTATCTCACTTAACATGGTTCCTTCAAGCTCCATCCAATATGGGCTGAAAAGGTGAAATCACCATTTTTTAATAGCTGAGTAGTATTCGATTATGTATACGTAACACAACTTGCTTAGTCACTCATCCGTTGTTGGACACCTGGGTTGCTTCCATGTTTTGGCTATTACAAATTGTGCTGCTAAGAAAAAGAAAATTGTGCTGTTGTGAACATAGGTGCGACGGACTGCTATAGTGGAGGAGCAGCAGGAAGGATCAGGGAACTCCGAAGGCGACCACCTAGGTGGGTCAGGAGTCAGCGCAGGGGAGAACAGAATACACCACACTCTGTTGGAGGGTGAATCTGAGCTCCATTTTTATTCAGCCAGTGAGAACTTATATCTTTCAGCCTTACATAAACAATATCTGAAACAGAAAGTAAAGCTCATTTCTTGATTAGATGGCCTTGCGGTTTTACACAGTAATGTCATACTTTATGGGGTGATGCATTTCTGAATATTAGGCTTAGCAGATAGTATTTTACGTAGAGTTTTAACATACTTCATAAGAGGAGGTGAGTATTATTAAGAATTTTTCCTGGGGGGTCAGGCGGTGGCGCAGTGGGTTAAGTGCATGTGGAGCAAAGCGCAAGGACCGGCGTAAGGATCCTGGTTCAAGCCCCCAGCTCCCCACCTGCAGGGGAGTCGCTTCACAGGCGGTGAAGCAGGTGTCTGTTTCTCTCTCTCTCTCTCTGTCTTCCCCTCTTCTCTCCATTTCTCTCTGTTGCATCTAACAACGACAACATCTACAACAACAATGAAAAACAACAAGGGCAACAAAAAGGGAAAATAAATATTTTAAAAAATTTTTAAAAAAAGAATTTTTCCTAAAACTTTATGTATTTGATGACCCATAACTTTGTCCAGCTCATTTCCTGTTCATCTGTATCTAATCTGGGAACAGGGGCTGTTTGTCCCCGACTACACAGCATCAATACCATGTACAGAATGAAAACAATAATCAGAGTTTTCAATTTAGATCTGCTCAGGATGCCAAGACCCACTCCCAGAATTCTTCTTCCTTGAAGAGAGTTTTCCTGGATGCTGACCCTGTCAGACCCATCATTCTGGAGTTGAGTGGGGTGTGGCACATAGGTATACACAAATCTTTGGGGATGGGTATGGTTGGTTCCTTAGGATATATCCCTAGGAGAGGAATTGCAGGCTCATATGGTAGGTCCACTTCTAGCCTTCTGAGACTACTCCAGACTGCTCTCCACAGGGGTTGAACCAATTTATATTCCCACTGGTAGTGCAGATGGGTTCCTTTGTCCCCACAATCTCTCCAGCATTTTAACAAATTCCCACTTATAAAATACCAAGACAAAGAACATAATCAATGTCTCACAAATTGTATATCCAAATTTTCTACATTAACAAGTCAATAACAGTATAGGATGATCGTTAATGTTCTTCATATTACTCAAAAATAATCCTGTCTGAAATTACTCTGCATTAATTATGATTCTGTATAATTTATTGTCCATTCTAGCAATATTTACCTTTATCCTACTGTTCTGACGGTATTTCATATATTTAGAGAATTTAAATGCTGTAGCATTTTCTAAAGGATAAGCCAAAAATCATATGCCTTGAAAAGTATTTCAAAAAAATATAAAAATTATATTTTATCAAATATACTAAAATTTTATACAACTTGATATCAACACTATACTCAGCATGGTAAACACTCACCAGTATTATGTAATTAAATAAATATGGCTTTATTAAGTTATCAAGTAAAAAGAGAAATCTAAAGACATCAATATATCTACTCATATTCTTTGACCATTTAAAAATTAATGTTTTTTTATTATTACTGACTGATAGGAATTTTTTGTATCTTTTAGATACCAGTATTTTGCTAGATATATGATTTTCAAACATCTCACACACTTTATGAATAAATAGTGTTCTTTTTATCAAACAATCAATACTTCAATAACAATAGCTCAGCTAGATACAGATACCACTAGTATATAATGAATAGCTGCTGTTATGTCATGCAGGCACTATGCTAAAATTCTCATATAATCCCAAATCTTTTTATACCTTATATAGTCTTTTTAATCTTTCATATGTTAGGTTTAGCTATTGACCAATGAAGACCTAGCACAGCAAGCTAAGATAAATATAAATAATATAAATATAAACATAAATATAAACATAAATGGAATTTAATATATTTTAGCAGTTGCCTGACACTTGTTTTCAATAGTAATCTTATGCATACACTAAGTTTTCCTAAGATTCTATGCACCATGCTTAAATTATGCTGTCAGCCTCTGCTCTAATCATATCCCTCTCAATTCTTTATAATTTAAACTTCCATCTCCCTCAAGAAACTCTATGGAAAACTTACAGAAATGGCTTTAACATAGTCTGGACAATTCCTTCTATATCCAGGAAAACAAACTGGTCTCAACATCCACAGTAACAAATATCTCAAAGTTTGAGTATTAGGGTCTGAAATGGTAGCATGTAGTGGCTGTGATTTGTGTAGATGTAACTCTCAAGACTATCTATCCCTCTTGAGGCCTTTCACCATAGTGTGGTGAAATATCTTACATATTACATGGCCTAAAGTTCATACACATATGTACTCAGATACAATATAAACATACATTAATATACTTATTATTTATATATGTGTGTATGTAACATTTTGAAAATGTGATAATCAAAATAAGATATGGTGAAAACAGTATTTCCCCCAGAACATGAAATTTTTAAACCATAGTTCAGTTTGTGGAGGCATCTTCTACAGTTTCATAGAAAGGGTCTTCAACTATCCTATGCAGACAATTAGTGAGTTATGTGTAACAGTATTAAACAGTTATTTCTGTTTTCATTCACTTCAAATATTTTTGAGATGTTACATATGAATGTGTTCTCACAATACTAAAATACAAAGAAACAGAATGTAACATGTATTTTGATATTTCAAAAATATCAATTTTCATTAACTATGTTGATTCTCATATTTCATTTTCATGCAGTTATTGTGCATTACAGGAATGCATAGCCAGAGAGTAAGAAATTGAATATAGCCTTCTAAGCACCTGGCCTGGGCTTGGTTAACAAAACTATAGGTCTTTCTATTGCTAATGTTAATTGAATGGTTCAAGTGCTTGCATTAGATTCTTATTAAGTACTGTCAACCAATTTTTTATTTAATCAGTGCTTAATACTCTTCATAAAAGTTAGAAAATACTAGTGGCATGTATTAATTTCTGTTCAGATTAGTCACATCCTTCCTTTGTTAAACAGAAATTTAAAGCTCTACATTCTTTATGTCTTATTCTGCATGAGTAAAATAAACCATACTCAAAGAATCAAGAACTACTGAAACTGGATTAAATTGTTCTCGGTTCTAATTACATCAATTACAGAAAAATAATATGCACTGGGCTTCTGAAAGGATATTTTGTGCAGTGATAAGCAGGTGAGCAGGGAAGCAGGTGATGTTTGATCAGGGAAGTAGAGGCAGATTGACAGCACATAGTTTGCTATTCAAACTGTGGTCTCTGAACCAACTGTATAGATATGGCCTGGGAGGTTATGATACATGTAAAAAAAAAAGCATGTTAATCCCCAGATAAACTGAATTACAACCTGCATTTCTAGAAGATTCTTATGTAACTCATATTCACTTGAAATCTGAGAAACATAGTTCTAATAATAGTTTTTTCTACTAGAGGTATTTCTTATTTATGGAATTGGAGATGGGTAATGATAATTGCTCTTTTCATTATACCATTTAGGCCACAGACCTTCTTTCCATGGCTTGCACAGTTGAAAAGCAAGCCTATTGAATAGCTACATAAAAACTATTCCCAAGTTTTTTCACCATTTCTTTTTTTTTTTTTTTTTTTTTTTAACCAGAGTACTGATCAGCTCTAGTTGATGGTGGTGTAGAGGATTGAACCTGGGACTTTGAAGCCTCAGGCATGAGAGTCTCTTTGCATAATCATTATGCTATCTCCCCCCACCTTTTTCACCATTTCTATTTTATTCATTTATCCTTCTTCTTTGATAAAGTCAAGGTTCTCATAAACAATGTTAGTATTCAAGCTCCCATGGACTGAACCATAACTATTTTAAACCTGCTCCATTGTTTCCTTCTATTTATGTGAAATAGGCTTAGCCTTGAGCATTTGACAATATTCTAAGTAGTTTTTTTTTTTTTTAATTGTGAGCACTGTGTGATTCCTTTGGAAGAATTCTATAGAGAAGTACAGTTAAAACATATTATAGAAAAATCTACATCAAAATTTTGGGAAGTGGAGACATCATTCAAATGTTTAAAAGAGAACTTTCGTTTTCCCTTTTATTTAAAACTTATCTCTCATACTCTACTATGCAAGGAGAAAAAATGTGCTGTGAGGATGTCAGTAATTCACAATCTTAAACCAAGAAGCAATATTTAAATTTTGCTTAAAAAAACTGCTTTCTCTCAACTAAGAACTTCCCTTTTTCCCTTTTCCTTTTTTAAAGAAATTTTTCATTAGTAATTTAATAGTGGTTTACAAAATGAAGTTTTCAGGGATATAGCTTCATACCTATATATGTATGTATATAAGCCATCACACTCACTACCAGTCCAGTGCCCACCCCCACAACCACCATTGTATTTATAAATAGACTTCCATTTTAATTTTGAAAATTTTATGATATCTAGAATTGGTTAAATGACTGATGTTAACATTAAATTTAAGTCAGAGTTCTCTGAATTTGGAAAGAGACTTTGGAGACAGAGTACAGTTAAGCTCATACTGCCTTGTAACTTTTCTGGAGATAAGGTAATACCAACTTGCTCAGTGAATTTCTTTTCTCTACAATCATAACCCAATGAAATAAAAATAGAGATTTTTTTGTTCCATATGCAAATTTCTAACTAAAATATCTGGGATCTAAAAAAATTATGTTCACATTCCAAGGCAAAGTATTTTTCTTAGCATTTAATTGCTAAATTTCAAATAAACACTCATGGATTTAGAAGGAGAAAGAATAACAGCAATAGTATCATATTTTGAACTTGGAGATAATCAAGTGAATAGTTCTCTCTGTTTTTACATTGTAAATAGCAACAATTAATCTAAGATCAAATATTGTATTACACTAAGAGATTCTTAATTTCAAATTTTAGGGGAAATGTCTAGTCAAAAAGGATGTTACTGATATAGTTTTATAGATGAAAAACTGAAACCAGAGGGACTAAGTAGTTTTCGCAAAATCCTACCTAGTTAGTGCCGGATTCATAATTTAGATCCCATCCTTAGTACTACTTGGTGATATGCTTCACTCTCCCTCATGTATTCTTAACCTTCCACATCTCTAGTGAATCAATCATCTAATGGTTGTATATTAATATGAAAATGGTATGTTTAATTTCAGACTTTGGACATATACAAAGAAACAATTCACACTGACATCGTAGAACTGATCACTTAACAATAAGGTAAGAGATATTTTCTTTCTAATCTTAAAGATTTTTGTTTGCTAAAGAGATACATTACTGAGGTTTCTTTTTTTTTTTTAATTTTTTATTTTTTATTTAAGAAAGGATTAGTGAACAAAAGCATAAGGTAGGAGAGGTACAACTCCACACAATTCCCAACACCCAATCCCCATAACCCACCCCCTCCCCTGATAGCTTTCCCATTCTCTATCCCTCTGGGAGCATGGACCCAGGGTCGTTGAGGGATGCAGAAGGTAGAAGGTCTGGCTTCTGTAATTGCTTCCCCGCTGAACATGGGCGTTGACTGGTCGGTCCATACCCCCAGTCTGCCTCTCTCTTTCCCTAGTAGGGTGTGACTCTGGGGAAGCTGAGCTCCAGGACACATTGGTGGGGTCTTCAATCCAGGGAAGCCTAGCCAGCATCCTGGTGGCATCTGGAACCTGGTGATTGAAAACAGAGTTAACATATGAAGCCAAACAATTTGTTGAGCAATCATGGATCCCAAGCTTGGAATAGTGGAGAGGAAGTGTTAGGGAGGTACTCACTGCAAACTCTAGTGTACTACTGCTTTCAGGTATATATTTTGCAGTAGTTTATGGATACGTGTGCACATAAGCTCTCTCTCACAGAAACTGGTGTATATCTAGGTTATGGGACTTTGTTAGAAAGTGAACTACCTGAGATGAAATTAGAGTGTACTATTAAAGGAAAGGTCTCACCCGAGTAATGAAGCTGAAGGGTTGTCATTCCACACGTGAAGTCTCTGGATACATTCTGAGGTGAAGCATGTTGAGGTAGCAATCGTTGCTTTGGTTAGGTTGTGATCGGCAGATGCAATGTTATTTGGTTTGGATTGGGGGATGCATACGGGAAAGTGGGCCCTATCCAAGGGTTCCAGGACTGGGGGAAGTAGGGGCTCTATAGTGAAGATGTGAGGTTCCTGCTGTCTTAGGGTTCAAAAAGACACTCAATAGTTAATATTATCATCACATTATTTGTTAATTGGGTTAACTTTGAAAAGTCCCTTTGTTATGGTTTGCTGGACAGTACCCAGTATCTTGTATATAGCTGTGCTATTGGAAGCTTCTAATCTACTTGGTCTAGGCTTTTGAGAGAGTCCGCATATCAAATACATAGCCTATATATTAAAAAGATTCAGTTTGTCTTTTGAGAAACTTTGAGACATACAATTGATTTCCCCCTCTCATATTAATTAGCTACTGATTTATATGTCTACATTTTGCTAGGAGTGTACACAAACACCATTCCCACCACCAAAGGACTGTAACCCATCCCTCCCGCCCACTCCCACCCCCCACTGGCCCAGGAAGCTACATGCCTACCCCTCACCACTGGGTTTTTACTTTGGTGCCCTACTTACAATTTGATCAGGTCCTGCTTTTAGTTTCCCTTTCAGATCTTCTTAGTCAGCTTCTGTTGATGAGTGGGATCATCCCATACTCATCTTTATCTTTCTGACTTAGTTCACTTAACATAATTCCTTCTAGCTCTGTCCAAGATGGGTCAGAGAAGGTGGGTTCATTGTTCTTGATAGCTGCATAGTATTCCATTGTGTATATATACCACAGCTTTCTCAGCCACTCATCTGTTGTTGGGCACCTGGGTTGCTTCCAGGTTTTAGCTATTATGAATTGTGCTGCTATGAACATAGGAGTACACACCTCTTTTTGGTTGGGTGTTATGGAGTCCTTGGGGTATAACCCCAGGAGAGGAATTATTGGGTCATATGGAAGGTCCATGTCTAGGCTTCTGAGAGTTTTCCAGACTGCTCTCCACAGAGGCTGTACCAATTTACATTCCCACCAGCAATGTAAAAGGGTTCCTCTGTCCCCACATCCTCTCCAGCGTTTGTTGCTGCTGTCCTTTTTGATGTATGCCATTCTTACAGGAGTGAGGTGGTATCTTAGTGTTGTCTTGATTTGCATTTCTCTGATAATCAGTGACCTAGAGCAGTTTTTCATATGTTTGTTAGCCTTTTGGATCTCCTCTGTGGTGAATGTTTTGTTCATTTCCTCTGCCCATTTTTGGATGGGGTCATTTGCTTTTTTGCGGCTAAGTTTGCTGAGCTCTTTATATATTTTGGTGATTAGTTTCTTGTCTGATGTCTGGCATGTGAAGATCTTCTCCCATTCTGTGAGGGGTCTCTCTGTTTGTTTAATAGTTTCTTTGGATGTGCAGAAGCTTTTCAATTTGATGTAGTCCCATTGGTTTGTTTCTGCTTTGGTCTTCCTTGCAATTGGGTTTGATTCATCAAAGATGTCCTTGAGGTGTATGTGGGAAAGTGTTTTACCAATGTTTTCCTCTAAGTATTTGATTGTTTCTGGTTTGACATCTAGGTCTTTGATCCATTTGGAGTTGATTTTTGTTTCTGGTGAGATAAAGTGGTTCAATTTCATTCTTCTGCATGTTTCAACCCAGTTTTTCCAGCACCATTTATTGAAGAGAGCCTCCTTTTTCCATTTAATCCTTTGGGCCCCATTATCAAAGATTAGATGCCCATAGGTGTTGGGATTTACTTCTGGGCTTTCAATTCTGTTCCACTGGTCTGTATGCCTATTTTTGTTCCAGTACAATGCTGTTTTGATGATGATGGCTTTATAATATAGTTTAAGGTCTGGGAGTGTGATGCCTCCATTTCTGTTTCTTTTCCTTAAGATGGTTTTGGCAATTCTAGGTGTTTTCAGGTTCCAGATAAATGATTGTAGCATTTGTTCTATTCTCTTAAAGAAGCCTGGTGGAACTTTGATGGGTATTGCATTAAATTTGTATATGGCTCTGGGGAGAATATTCATTTTGATGATATTTATTCTTCCAATCCATGAGCATGGGATATCTTTCCATTTCTTGGTATCAGTTTCTATCTCCTTGAGTAGCGACTCATAGTTTTCAGTATACAAGTCTTTCACTTCTTTGGTCAACTTTATTCCTAGGTATTTGATTGATTTTGCTGAAACAGTAAATGGGAGTGATTTCTGGATGTCTTCTTCTTCAGATTTAGTGTTTGCATAAAGAAATGCCACTGATTTTTATACATTGATTTTGTAGCCTGATACCTTGCTATATTGCCTAACAACTTCCAGTAATTTTCTACTGGATTCTTTAGGTCTTTCTATGTATACTATCATATCATCTGCAAATAGTGAGAGCTTGACTTCTTCCCTTCCAATCTGTATCCCTTTGATTTCTTTCTCTTGCCTGATTGCTATGGCAAGAACTTCCAATACTATGTTGAAGAGTAACGGTGACAGTGGACAGCCCTGTCTAGTCCCCGATCTGAGGGGGAATGCTTTCAGCTTCTCTCCATTGAGTATGATGTTGGCTGTAGGCTTGCTATATATAGACTCCACTATCTTGAGGAATTTCCCATCTATTCCCATTTTCTGTAGAGTTTTGAGCATGAATGGGTGTTGGATTTTGTCAAAGGCTTTCTCTGCATCTATTGAGATAATCATGTGGTTTTTGGCTTTGCTTTTATTGATGTGATGAATGACATTGATTGATTTACGGATGTTGAACCAGCCTTGCATTCCTGGGATGAATCCCACTTGGTCATGATGAACAATCTTTTTGATGTGTTGCTGTATCCGGTTGGCCAAGATCTTGTTTAATATTTTGGCATCTATGTTCATCAGAGATATTGGTCTGTAGTTTGCCTTTTTTGTTCTGTCCCTATCAGCTTTTGGTATCAGGGTGATGTTGGCTTCATAAAAGGTGGAAGGGAGTATTCCTGTTTCTTCAATCTTATGGAATAGCTTAAGAAGTATGGGTATTAACTGTTTCCTGAAAGTTTTGTAGAATTCATTTGTGAAGCCATCTGGTCCAGGACTTTTGTTGTTGGGGAGATTCTTAATAACGGTTTCAATTTCTTTGTCTGTGATTGGTGCATTTAGATTTTGTAGTTCTTCTTGGTTCAGTTTTGGAAGTGCATAGGTTTCTAGGAATTGTTCCATTTCTTCCAGATTCTCTAGCTTGGTGGCATATAGTTCTTTATAGAAGTTTCGCAGAATTCTCTGGATTTCTGTGGTGTCAGTTGTGATATCTCCTGCATCGTTTACAATTCTATTAATTTGAGTCTTCTCTCTTTTTTGTTTGGTGAGTCTGGCTAGGGGTTTGTCAATTTTGTTTAATCTTTCAAAGAACCAACATTTGGCTTCATTGATCTTTTGTATGGTTCTTTTATTTTCGATGTTGTTTATTTCTGCTCTAACTTTAGTGATTTCTGTCCTTCTGGTTGCTTTAGGGTTCCTTTGTTCCTCTTCCTCTAAGTCCTTGAGGTGTCTAGTAAGGTCGTTCATTTGGGCTTCTTCTTGGTGTTTAATATGTGATTGTATGGCTATAAGTTTCCCTCTCAGTACTGCTTTCGCTGTGTCCCAAATATTTTGATAGGTTGTGTCTTCATTTTCATTAGTTTCCAGGAACATTTGAATTTCCTGTTTGAGTGAGTCTCTGACCCAGTGGTTCTTAAGGAGCATGTTGTTTAGTTTCCAAATTCTATGTCTTTTAATAATTTTCCATTTGTTGTTAAAAGTTAGTTTTACTCCACTGTGGTCTGAGAAGATACTTGGGATGATTTCAATGCTCTTGAATTTATTGATGCTGTCTTTGTGGCCTAACATGTGGTCTATCCTTGAGTATGTGTTATGTGGATTTGAAAAGAAGGTGTATTCCAGTTTTTTGGGGTGGAGGAGTCTGAAAATGTCCAAGAGGTCTAGTCTGTCAATCTCTTCATTCAATTCTCTTGTATCTTTATTGGTTCTCTGCTTTGTTGATCTGTCTAATTGTGAGAGTGGGGTATTGAAGTCTCCCACTATTATTGTATTACTATTGATGTATTTTTGAAATTCTTTCAGTAGGTGTTTAATGTATTTAGATGGTCCCTCGTTGGGTGCATAGATGTTAATAATTGTTAAGTCTTCTTGGCTGATTGATCCTCTAATCATTATGTAATGTCCTTGCCTATCTTTTATTACTTTATTTAATTTAAAATCTATCGTGTCTGAGATGAGAATGGCTGTTCCTGCCCTTTTTTGTGGACAGTTAGCCTGTATGATAGTTTTCCATCCTTTCACTTTAAGTCTGTGTTTATCTTGTTGTGACAGATGGGATTCTTGCAAGCAGCATATGGTTGGGTTATGTTTTCTGATCCATCCCCCCACCCTGTGCCTTTTGATGGGTGAGTTTAAGCCATTGACATTTATTGATATTATGGATTTAATGTATTGTAGTGCCATTGTTCTAAAAAACGATTTGTTTACTCTGATATATTACAAGTATTATAGTGATGTTCTTGTTTATAAGAGGTCTTTTAGTACCTCTTTCAGGGCTGGGTTGGTGATAGTTGCCTCCTTTAACTGTGGTTTGTCTAAGAAGGTTTTGATCCCTCCATCTAGCTTGAATGAAAGTCTAGCAGGATATATTATCCTTGGTTGAAACCCTTTTTCATTCATGGCTCGATAGATATCTTGCCACTCCCTTCTGGCTTTTAGAGTTTGAGTGGAGAAATCTGCAGAAAGTCTTATGGGTTTTCCCCTGTATGTGACTTTTTGTTTCTCTCTTGCAGCCTTTAGGATCCTTTCTTTATCCTTACTTCTTCTCATTGTGACTATGATGTGTCTTGGTGTTTTCAGGTCTGGGTTGATTCTGTTTGGTACTCTCTGGGCCTCTTGCACCTTGATATCCTTTCTGTTATTCAGGTCTGGGAAATTTTCTTGTATTATTTCCTCTAGAATGTTTGCTTCCCCTTCCTCTCTTTCTTCCTCTGGCAGGCCAATTATACGAATGTTACTTCTTTTGAGATCATCCCATATGTCTCTGTTGTTGTTTTCAGTGTCTCTCAATCTCTTTTTAAGCTCTTTCACCTCTTTCTTAGTTTTCTCTAACTCATCCTCTGTCTGACTAATTCTGTTTTCTGCTTCTGTTAGTCTGCTTTCCCTTGCCTCAGCTTCTTTCTTCATTACAGCTATTTCAGCTTTCAGTTCTCTAATTGTCTCAAGATAATCAGTATTTTCCTTGGGGGTCTCAACTGTTGTTTCCCTAATACTGCCATTCCTTTCCTCCAATGTTGTTTTCATTTCTGTGATTAATAAGTTTATTATTGCTTGCATACTTTTCTTATCTATGGTTACTTCTGATTGATTTATGGTTTCTTCTGGGCTCTTGTCTTCATTCATTGGGGTAGCAGTTTTATTTGTTTTTAATCTACCCATATTTTTTTTATTTATGTGTTTCTCTCTCTCTCTTTTTTTTTAATGCTCTGTTGTTCCTCAGTTGTTGTGTTGTGAGCACAAGTAGCACTGTACTAAATACCTTTATGACAATTGCACTCACCAACCTCCGGAATTACAGTAGCAACTGAAGTAAGTATTGAAGGAGTTTAATCATTACCAGTTAGCCAAAAAATTTCTCCAGTCCGTGAAAAAATAGTAACCAAATCCCAGTGAAGAATGAGAAAAGAAAGAGAGGATAGCAAGAATAGACAGTTATGCAAATCTACTATCCAGTGTATATTCTAGGGGTAACAAGAGTGTAAAGGGAACTAGAGCAGAGATACACACATAGAAAGTCCACTCTGGGTCAGATTTCTTCCCCAAAGTAATTCACAAATTCAGAAAGGCAAAGAAGAAAGAAGTGTATGACAGGATAAAAAAAAATAGTAATAATAAAAAATAAAAAAAAGAGATAGAGAGAAAAGGGAGAATATAAGAAGAAGGGTTGTAATTAAAGAGCAGTGCGAGGAACTTCCCAAATGTGTATCAGTGAGTTTAAAAAAAAAAAAAAAAAAAAAAACCCTGTTTGGTGGTATGGGGTATCCTGCTAGTAGCTGGTCCCAGGCACTGTTTATGGTGGGGCGGGGGGAGCGGCAGGAAGGATGTATGCTTGAAAATTAAAAGGAAGAAAAAAGAATTTTTTCCCCCTACTCTAATTCTTAACCCAAATTAAGTTATAGACACCTTGGTATGACCGCTGTGGCCCCTTATTGGCTGGCCTGCTAAAGGCAGAAAATCCTATTGTTTACACGAGATGTGTCCGGAGCTCAAAGGCTAGCCGCTTCTCCGTAGTCCGCCATCTTCCGGGAAACCCCCCCCTCCAGACTTTTTTAAAGGATTTCTCAAAAATGAAAACTAGCTCCAAATCCTTTGATCCAATGAGAGCTATACTCAAGAAGTCTTTGGATCTGCTCTCAGGGTCGCGGTGGACCCTGGATTCTCCCAAGAGGAAGCCCCCGAGCTAAAGTGCTCTCTCCGGGTCCTCTGCCCGCCGCGCTCTGCAACCAGCGGAGGAGCCGCCTTCCTGGGCCGGCGGAGGACAATGCCCGGCGCACTCTCCTTGCCCGGCGCCCTGGGAATTCTGGAGCCCCGCTAGTCCGTGTCACCTTTACTCTAATTCTTAACCCAAATTAAATTGTACCCACTCTTTGGTGTCACCCCTTATTAACTGGCCTGCTAAAGGCAGAAAATCCTACCGTTGCCGACGATGCGGTCAGAGCGCTCGCTGTCAGCAACTTCTCAGGCCGCCATCTTCCTCCAATCCCCCCATTACTGAGGTTTCTGACTGGTTTTCAAGTGACTATAATGTCTCTTCTACTTAGTGTGAAAAATGTTGAGTCATTGATAGAACTTTCAAAAAACTAGAGTTTTAAAAACTTTATGTAAAATTGTGAAAATCATTACTAGGCAATGTTTACACATCATAGTCTACTCACAGTAAGAACCATTCTCTCCAGAAGTCGGGTGGTAGTGCAATGGGTTAAGCGCAGGTGGCACAAAGCACAAGGACCAGCATAAGGATCCCTGTTCAAGCCCCCGGCTCCCCACCTGCAGGGGAGTCACTTCACAGGCGGTGAAGCAGGTCTGCAGGTGTCTATCTTTCTCTCCCCCTCTCTGTCTTCCCTCCTCCATTTCTTTCTGTTCTATCCAATAACAACGACATCAACAACAACAACAATAATAAGTACAACAATAAAATAAGGGCTACAAAAGGAAATTAAAAAAAAAAACAATCCCTCCATTTTGGTGATCAAGACATTATGTAATCTGTAAGTTGGTGTTAGCTTACTTTTTTTTTTGACAACTGGATGGCATGTTTTTAATTCTATTTTTATTGAAATATTATTGCATTAAAACATAGCTTTCAGATGTGCATCACTGAAGAAGAATACATACATTCCCTAAATCTCCTGATTTAGCCTCTCCTCCCCTGAGGGATATAGTTTCATACCTATATATGAAATTGAGAAGGAAGGGGGAGATAGGGAGAGAGAAAGAGAGAACCCATGGCACTGCTTCACAGTTTTTGAAGTTTTCCTCTTGCGATTGGGAACCTGGGGTTTGAACCAGGGATGTTGCTCTCTATAATGTGTATGGTTAGCTAAGTGCCTCCCCGTTTTTCAAATTGACCAAGTTCTTTATGTTAACATTATTTATCATATTGCACTTCCCTTTTTCTCTTTTCTGAATTCTGATATGATGATGATAGTAATACTATCGGGTATTCACTATCCAAGAGACAAGAGGTATTCACATTGAACATACATTGCTTTAATTTTCCCCAACAGACCTAAAAAAATTATATTAATATGCCCAGTTAATATATGAGAAAAGTGATGCTCAGAGGCTACACTGCATTCTAGAAGCTATACCAGTAAGAAATTGCAAGCAATCCAGGAAACTCAAGTGTCAGAAAATCAGCTGACTTTGTTAGTGTGCTATTTTGTCATATGCACAACCCAAGTTCAAGCTTGCTCCCCACCAGATTGAAGGAAAGAAACTTCAGTGCCATCCTTTCCCTGTCTCTCATCCTCAGCCCCTGCCACCTCTATCTCAATAGAAATACAAAAAAGAAACTCTGTTTTCTCTGACATCAAAACCAAATTCTTCCCACCACTACATATTCTGCCTTTTTTTATTCATCATTCCTATATCAGAATTCTGAAACTTATCATCAGGGTTTTTCACTTTTAGGGCTTCTGTTTGTTGCTATTTTTCTTATTCTTGCTAAATAATCCACTTTTTCCTATCATTTTTGTTACTCTAGTAAAACATTCCATTCTACAAAGCGTATATCTTCTCCACACAAAAAGTTACTAATTCTGAAATATGAATTTCTGAGCCCTGTTCCTCTAGTTAGCTTAACATTTCAGTTACCCTTTTAAATTGCACATATTTATGTACTCCCCACTAAGTTCTCCCATCCTTCTCCAAATGCCAATTGGTTACTGTGGAGATAGATATAAATGTGAGCTAGAAAGCGATCAGGCCATTAATTGATACAGACAGTCAATTAGTGCTTCAAAGGAGCTGGCTCAGTGTTTTACACATAGAGAACATGGGAGAAAGATTATACTTTGTTGTGGTGTAATCTCTGTAGCTTCATTGTGGACCACAGCTGTATATGCTACTGGATAGTTTCTACAGAAACTAAGCAAGTTTCTCACTGGTTGGTAATGGGATGGTAGCATTATGGGAAACAATGATATTGTGTGATTTGAACCCATTAGCTTTCCCTTTCTAAAGTTCCAGACTGAACCAATTGCGACTCTGTTCAGGTCAAAAGTCTTCTTAATCTCTGTGTTATGCTGATCAAACCTCAAACTGTCAGGTCAAATTATTTCCATTGGATCAGTTCTATTTGTGATTAATTAAAATTTCTTCTTGATTGCATACAGTTCTTTTAAATGTATAATCCCTTTATTGTGTAGTGAATTGAGAATATGGTACTAATTTAAAAACAAATACTCATGTGGGCCTCTCAGTCTGATGTAAGCCACCAATTTCAGTAAAGTGAAGAAAGAAAAATAAAACATTTTACAATTTTTGTATGTGAGTGCAATAATCACCACCACCAACAAAAAGGCTATCTGACTTCCCTATCATTACAGATTATAAGAACTGATTGTAGGAGACTAGTGCTTTATATAAACAGAATATGTACTTACAAAGTCTTCATTCGTGATTTTTATCACAGTTATTTTAGATTTAGAAAAAAAAAAATCAAAGGTGAAAGACCAAATGAAAAAACTTGAGACATGGCAAATATTCTCCTCATTAAACTACGGGATTTTCCAATATCACTTTCATTTTTCTGAAGATTATTCTTTAATTTAAACAGAAATTAGTTTGACCTTTTATTCTTGCTCCCTACACAATTTTGTTGTGATTTATTACTGCCACCTCTCCAGATTCAAAGGAGTCTCGAAACTTTACATCAGGCTCAACCTGACGCTGTTGACTGGCTACGGAAGAAGGGCAAACGCTAGAAGAAGAATGTCATCTTTTGTGTTATATTTATTTTGAGGGGTAGAATATAGTCTTCTGTTATTTTATTCACTTTCTCTCTGCCAGGAAATACTTATTTTGTTCCACTTAAAGCCTTGCACACAAATGCATTACCAAGGAGGTTGTGAAACAGCAACCCTTTTGAAAAAATAGACTCAACTTTTTTCACTATTAACGACTCTCCCCCAAAGTATGTATATAAAATAAAGCAGTGAACTAAGCAGTCCAAGAACTTAAAAAAAAATGTATTGCTGAGAACAGCAAAGCCAGCAATGGACCAAATGCTGGGCAACCTTTGAGTCCCTGTGGTGAAAAGCAGTGAGGAAAGAGATGAAAAGGAGAAAGAAGAAAAGAGGCAGGAAGCAGTGGGCAAGAGATTCCCAGAGAGAGAGACTAACAAACAAAGAAATATAGGAAATTCTCAAGGAAGGCCAAAGAAAAGGAGAACGCATCAAAGGCTCAAAGCTGTAAGATGAAAGAGGAAGAACAGTGTTCTGCTAGGCTCATGCATTAGCAGAGCACCTGCCTGCAGCTGTGGAGGCTGCAGAGGTCACGTGGTCTTAGGCAGTGTGCCTCACCCGTGCCTGCTGGTCTGGGTTGGAAGTAAGGGGATTAGAGTATATGAAAGGAATGCACAGAGCATTTGTGATAAGACATTGCATTAAAAAAAAAAAGTCTGGCATTTTAATTACATGGCAGGTGTCTCCTAAATAGACTAGAGTGGTCCTGAAACAAGTACAGGAACTTCATTTATTCAAACACTTGAGTAAAAAAGAACCTACTTCATCATTTTTATATTGAAACATTGCTATTGTTCTGTAATGCACAACACACAATGATACTATGTAATGGGTGAGGAGTTAGAGAGGAATATTATTTGGCTATACCATCTATTCAGAATGGAGCCAAAGTGGTCTCTGCCACTTGTCAGCTCTGAGACTTTAGTGAAATTATTTAACCTCTCTGTGCTTTCAGATTTAATCTGTAAATGACTGATAGCAGAACTCATCTTTTAGGATTATTAAAACAATTAACTGAGTTAATATTTGTAAACCAAATAGAGACAGATACAGCACAGAATCATACAGTCTTGTTCCATTCAGTTAAATAGTGAAATTGATTTTTTTCTCATAGAATTAACTTTTTTTCTATCACCCCCATGCAAGCAAATTGATTCCTTTACACCAGCATTGTGTCTCTTTTTGCCTTCCAAATTCTTATTCAAGGGAACTCTCTGGCTCCACCCTATACTTGCTTAATAATAAAAGTACTTAGTAAGCAGAAAAGCAACTTCAAAACATAAAGACTATAAACCTTAGTCTGATATCAACCAATACAAACACACACGCATACACTTTTAAAATGTGAAGCCATTTCTTGCCATTCTTTCTTCCAAGTGTGAACTCTTCTACAGTATATTTCAACAATTCTCTAATGTCTCTGGTGATTTAAACAATATTTTTTCCAGAGTTTAGTTATTATATTAGTGGGAAACTGATAGGAATTTATCTGATCTCAACTGGAAATAGAGCTTTGCATTCTATACTAATGTGATAGGGTATAAGGAGAAACTTTGTCTTAGGACCACTCCAGTTTATTTATTTTTCTTTATTGGGGGGTAGTGTATTACAGTACACTTGAAACCTTTCTTCAAATGCCTGAGAACCATTTTTGTTAACTTACATACAAGAATAAGGCATTAAAGCTGATCACAACTTTGAAGTGCATGGAACTGTTAGCAGTGAACTGTGGAGTTATATAAACATTAAAAAGTGTTCACGTCTCAGTAAATAGTTAGATATTTCAGAAATACTCTGTATTTTACATTTAGTAAAATGTATCAAAAGAACACTGTTATTAAAAGAAAACAGTTTAATAAACCAACCAAGCCCTAGAACAATGCAAAGAAAGACATAATGAGATTACCATTTTTCTCCTGTGAGATCATCATATATCAGAAAGGATAGAAGCAACAAATACTGAAGAGATTATGGGGCAAAAGAACCATCCTGCACTGCTGGTAAAAATGCAAATGGGGGCAGGGGTGGTCAGATAGTTAAGCGAAGTGCAAGGACCTGCTCAATGGTCCAGGTTCAAGTCCCTGACTCCCCACCTGCAGGAAGGACTCTTCACAGGCGGTAAAGCAGGTGTGCAGGTGTTTTTCTCTCTCCCTCTCTATTTCCTTATCCTCTCTCAATTTCTCTCTGTCCTATCTAACAACAACTACAACAATAATAACTACAACAACAATAAAAAAAACAAGGGCAACAAAAGGAAAAAAAAATATATATATATATATTAAAAACTGAGGAGCCGAGTGGTGGTGCACCTGGTTGAGCACACATGTTACTATGCACAAGAACCCAGATTCTAGCTCCCATCCCCACCTGCAGGGGGAAAGCTTCACAAGCAGTGAAGCAGTGTTCCAGGTGTCTCTCTGTGTGTCTCCCTTTCTATCTCCCTACCCTCTCAATTTCTGGTTGTCTCTATCCAGTAAATACATAAATATAATTTTAAAAATTTTAAATGGCCACCAGGATCAGTGGATTCATGGTGCTAGCACTGAGCTCCAGCAATAACCCTGGAGGGAAAAAAAATGCAAATTGGCTCAACTCTTAGAAGTCTATAAATAGACCTACCCTATGACTGGCAGTTCCTCTTCTGGGTGTATATCCTAGAGAATCAAACACACCCCTTCAAAAATATCTTTGTATACCTATGTTCACAGAAGCACAATTTTTAACAGCCCAAACCTGAAGCTACCTAAGTATCCAACAACAGATGAGAGGCTAAGAAAGTTGTAGTAGATAGACACAACGCAATACTACTCATTTGTTAAGAATGAGGAATTCACTTTCCTCACTTTATCTTGGATGAAGGAATCATGTTATGCGAGATAAGCCAGAAAGAGAAGGGTGAATATGCAGTGATCTCATTCTTGGACAGAAGTTGAGAAAAAAGAACAGTAAGGGGAAAAACAAAGTAGAACTTGAACTGGTGTATTGCACCAAACTAAAGGATTCTGGGGATGATGGTGGAGGTGGGGAGTGTAAAAAAAAAACTGCTTTTTTTTCTTCTTTATCTCTGATTTAACTACTGAAACCAGACCTTCTTAATAGCCTTTCTCATCTGTTAAGGGCTGAGTGACTCTAACAAGAGATAAATGTCTAATTACTGGAGTCAGTTTCACAGTTGTTACTGCCACCTGTTGATCTTCTATCCTCATAGCAGTGCCTTGGATTTAAGCGTTCCAATGTCAGTTTCCAGCATGTCACTTATGAGGTAGAAATTCAATCTACCTATCTTTCTTCTGAACTATAAAACAGAAAAGCATAGTTTGCATGGCTACTAGAGCAAATTTCTTATTTATTTATTGTGAATCTGGGAACTTGTCCTCATGCAACTTCACCAATGTAAGCTGCTTTTTCATTCCCACTGAGAGAGTGGGAGAGGCAACACAGCACTAGAACTTTCTCCATTGCCTTAGCACTTACCAGGTGATTCCTGAACTCAAACCTGGGTCACACACTACCCAGTAATTTCTCTCTCTCCCTCTCTAGTCCATAGAGCGTTTTCCTCAATGGTGACACTATCCATATTGAACTGGATATTTATTTTATATAAATAACTGTTCTATGCATTTTAAAAGGTTAAGCTACATCTCAACCCTCCGTTTACTAGATAGCAGGAGCATGCCCACACCCCCCCCAAAAAAATATCTTAGTGACTAGAAATGCCTCTGATATTGCCAGTGTCTTTTCAGTGGAAAATCTGCCCCTGGTTAAAAAATACTCGCATGAAAGTGATTCAATGATTAAAAAGTTCAATTTTTTCCATAATGGGACTCACAAAGCAGAACAGACATTAATTCAGAGTCCAGCTGCAGAGTACAACAAAATGTTGATAAGATCATCTGAACTCATACGCCTGGAAATTTGGTCACACTAAAAATTATAAAGCAATAGATACATTTGTTTAAAACTGAGTAATACATTCATTTCCTAATTGTATTCATTTAGTTTTTGCTCAGAATTATAGATTTGATTTAGTTATTACTATTATTATTAGCTATCCAATTAAGAAATAAATAAAATGCACAGAACCACTTAAATGACCTCAAATGTAATGAATTCAGAGAGAAATAATGTATTGAACTGCAAAAATAAATTCATGAGTCTACAATTACATCATTCCCTTTTCTTTAACTGCCACTTATACTAAAAACTGCTATTTGTAATAATCTGCTTACTTCATGAAAAATATCACACACAAGAATCATCATTTGAATCTTAATTGAATGTTGTGAAAGGATATGTACAAAGTATGGGAAGAAAGCAAGTATTAGTTTGTGGAACTAAATTGTGATGCCAAAGTGGCTACATTGGTACCAAAAGCACCATTAGATGTTTTGGTTTTCTTTTGTTATAATCCATGTCCACGATAGTAATAGCTACTGCACTTAGATTAGGAGCCTTAACATAAAGTTTGAATTCTGAGCTGCCCAAGTCAATTTCTCCAGGATATGCATAGTGTATGAAGTAGCTCAGAATTAGTTTTTTAAAATTATCTTTATTTATTTATTACATAGAGACAGCCAGAAATTGAAAGGGAAGGGGATGGTAGAGTGGGAGAGAGAGAGAGAGATACCTGCAACACTGCTTCACCATTCGCAAAGCTGTCTCCCTGCAGGTGGGGACCAGGGGCTTGAACCCGGGTCCCTGCGTATTGTAACATGTGTGCAAAACCAAGTGCTCAGAATTACTTTTAAAATAGGATATTCTAAAGTGCATAAAACGATACTGTAAATCAGTCTGCAGCTGCTACACTTAAGATGTGAAACCCACTTTTCTCTTCCCCTGGGTCTTTCACTCCTCTTGGGCAGGAAGATGGGTGTTCTCCAGAGGATGGTAGTGTCCATAAGACAACAGGACACCAAGAACACTACTTTTTAAAGTTATTCAATTACCATTATCTTTCCGTAATAAATGTTTTGTTTGTTTAGATTTTGTTTAAATTGTTACAGCATGATAAACTTTTCATCAGAATGGATCTGCATTTTGGGCCCTCCTTATGATTCATTTATAAACATTTGTGTGAAATATCATTTAAAAATAACTTTGGCCCTAGAATGTAGTAAAAAAAAAAAAGTACTGTTAACCCATATTAAATATCAGACTATATAGCACCTGAGGGGAGAGATAGGGCAGAGTAGCAAGGCAGATAAATGCCTTCACTGCTTCTTGTGAAGAATAAATTTCTTAAATAGGCTACATTTGGTAAAAAAATTAGCTTTATTATTTTTTGTCATTGCTGAGGCTAATCTAGACCAACTTTTCATGTAGTTTATGGGGGCTCACAACTGGGTCATGCCTATGGCAAAACAGGAGTTCTTCTGGGTGGGTTATCTTGCTGGTTGATTAGTTCAATTTCAGGAACAGAAAAAGTATAGATTCTGTTTTTGATAAAGTAGAGGTTAGAATAATGGGGATAGTGATTCTTGTGCTCATTAATTAATAAAACCGGGATCCTTACACTGATCCTTGCGCTTCACACCACGTGCACTTCATCCACTGCGCTACCGCCTGACTCCCTATTTCCTTTTCTCTGACTCTGTGTTTGTATACATAAATGCCAAAGATATATGTGTATTGATTTTATAGCCTGTGAATCTAGTGAATTCATTTCCAGTAGTCTTTTGATGGAGTCTTTGGGGATCTCTAGGTATATTATCATGTCATAGCAAAGAGTGATAGTTTGATTTCTCCATGTACAATCTGTTGAATAACAGTAGAGATAGTGGGCATCCTTGTCTGGTTCCCAGTTTTAGGAGGAAAGCTTTCAGCATTTCCCCACTGAGAACTGTGTTAGCTGTGAGACTGTTGTGGTCTTTATTGTGTTGAAGAATGGTTCTTCTATTCCCAGTTTCTGGAGGGTCTTGATCATAAATGAGTGTTGAATCTTGTTGAATGCCTCTTTGGCATCTATTGATATGAACCTGTGATTTTTATCTTTCTTTTTGTTGATATGACAAATTATACTGATTGATACTCAGATGTTGAACCACCACCCCTGTTCTTTTTTTTTTTTTTTTTTTTTGCCTTCAGGGTTATTCTGGGGCTTGGTGCCAGCAATATAGTGCTCATGGAGGCCGTCTTTTCCATTTTATTGGATAGGGTAGAGAGAATTTGAGAGATGAGGGGAAAATAGAGAGGGAGAGAGAGAGATGGACATTGCAGACCTGCTTCAATACTTGCAAAGCAACCCTCCTGCAGGTGGGAAACCAGGCTAAAACCAAGATCCTTATACAGATTCTCTCTCTTCATACTATGTGCACTTAACCCAGTGTGCTACCACCCAGCTCTTCCACCCCTGTTTTCCAGGGATGAATTCCACTTGGTCTTAATGAATTCTTTTCTTGATATGTTGTTGGATTCAATTAGCCAAGATCTTGTTCAGGATCTTTGCATCAATGTTAATCAGGGATATAGGTCTATAGATTTCTTCTCTAGTAGAGTCCTATCCTGATTTGGGAATCAAAGTGATGTTTGCCACACAGAATATATTTGCTAGTGTTTACCCTTCATTTTCTAGAATAGCTTGAAGATATTAGGTGTTAGTTCCGTAAAAGTCTGGTAGAGTTTGTTAGGAAAGCCATCTGAGCCTGGGCTTTTATTGGGTAGAGTTTTGATTACCAGTTCAATTACTAAACTAGTGATTGGCTTGTTTAAATAATCTACTTCCTCTTGTTTTAGGCTTGGCAGGTGTTATGATTCTAAAAATGCACCCATCTTTTCTAGGTTGTCGAATTTATTTCCATAGAGATGTTCATAATATTCACATATGATTCGTTGCATCTCCCAATCTTCAGTTGTAATTTCATCTCTCTCATTCCTGATTGTTTTTATCAGCTTCCTCTCTTTCTTTTGTGAGTCTAGACTGTGGTTGCCATAATGTATTCATCAGTTCAAAGAACCAACTTGGTTTCAATAATCTTTGGATCATTTTTCTGGATTCTATTTCATTAATTTCTTCTTCTCTGATTTTGACTATTTCCTTAGATTCAAGAATTTAGATGTGTGTTAACCTTCTTGGACTTATATATTTTGCACATTGCTCAAGTATGGAAAGTGTTTCTGTTAAAATTACTTTAAATATGGTCTTTACTTCTTGTCCTGCTCTTCAATCTTAAGGATCCCAGTAGCTCTTCTGTCCATCTTTCTGATGGAGTCTGCTATTTCAGAGAAAAGTGCTTCATTTTTCCAAAACATTTCCTCTTCAAGAGTTTCAAGAGATTGTGGTGGATGTGTCTTCTAATATTAATGTTTTCTTCTCCATCTGCTTAAGTCTATTTCTTTTTTTTTCTTTTTATGTAAGAAAGGATTAATTAACAAAACCATAGGGTAGGAGGGGTACAATTCCACACAATTCCCACCACCCAATCTCCATATCCCACCCCCTCCCCTGAGAGCTTTCCCATTCTCTAGCCCTCTGGGAGCATGGACCCAGGGTCATTGTGGGTAGCAGAAGGTAGAAGGTCTGGCTTCTGTAATTGCTTCCCCGCTGAACATGGGCGTTGACTGGTTGGTCCATACTCCCAGTCTGCCTCTCTTTTTCCCTAGTAGCGTGGGTCTCTGGGGAAGAAGAGCTCCAGGACATATTGGTGGGGTCTTCAGTCTAGGGAAGTCTGGCCAGCATCCTGATGACATCTGGAACCTGGTGACTGAAAAGAGAGTTAATATACGAAGCCAATCAAATTGTTGAGCAATCATGGACCCAAAGCTTGGAATAGTGGAGATGAAGTGTTAGGGGGGTACTCACTGCAAACTCTAGTGTAATTCTGCTTTCAAGTATATATTTTGCAGTAGTTTACAGATACGTTTGAACATATGCTCTCTCTCACAGAAACTGGTGTATATCTAGGTTTTGGGACTTTGTTAGAAAGTGAACCACCTGAGATGAAATTAGAGTATACTATAAAAGGAAAGGTCTCACCCGAGTAATGAAGCTGAAGGGTTGTCATTCCACACGTGAAGTCTCTGGACACAGTCTAAAGTGAAGCATGTTGAGGAGGCACCCGTTGTGTTGGTTAGGTTGTGATTGGCCTATGGAATATTATTTGATATGGGTTGGGAGAGGCATACAGGAAAGTGGGCCCCATCCAATGGTTCCAGGACTGGGGGAAGTAGAGGCTCTATAGTGGAGATGTGAGGTTCCTGCTGTCTTAGGGTTCAAAAAGAAAATCGATAGTTAATGTTATGATCACATTATTTGGTAATTGGGTTAACTTTGAAAAGTCCTTTTGTTATGGTTTGCTGTACAGCACCCAATATCTTGTATATAGCTGTGCTATTGGTTGCTTCTGATCTACTTGGTCTAGGCTTTTGAGAGAGTCCGCATATCAAATACACAGCCTATATATTAAAAAGATTCAGTCTGTGTTTTAAAAACTTCAAGACATACAATTAATTTCCCCCCTCACATATTAATTAACTAGTAATTTATATGACTACATTTTGCTAGGAGTGTACATAAACACCATTGCCACCACCAAAAGACTGTGACCCATCCCTCCCACCCACTCCCACCCCCCACTGGCCCAGGAAGCTGCATGTCTACCCCTCACCACAGGGTTTTTAATTTGGTGTCCTACTTACAATTTGGTCAGGTCCTGCTTTTAGTTTCCCTTTCAGATCTTCTTCCTCAACTTCTGTTGATGAGTGGGATCATCCCATACTCATCTTTATTTTCTGACTTAGCTCACTTAACATAATTCCTTCTAGCTCTGTCCAAGATGGGTCAGAGAAGGTGGGTTCATTGTTCTTGATAGCTGCATAGTATTCCATTGTGTATATATACCACAGCTTTCTCAGCCACTCATCTGTTGTTGGACACCTGGGTTGCTTCCAGGTTTTAGCTATTATGAATTGTGCTGCTATGAACATAGGAGTACACACCTCTGTTTGGTTGGGTGTTATAGAGTCCTTGGGGTATAATCCCAGGAGAGGAATTACTGGATCATATGGAAGGTCCATGTCTAGCCTTCTGAGAGTTTTCCAGACTGCTCTCCACAGAGGCTGTACCAATTTACATTCCCACCAGCAATGTAAAAGTGTTCCTCTGTCCCCACAACCTCTCCAACACTTGTTGCTGCTATCCTTTTTGATGTATGCCATTCTTACAGGAGTGAGGTGGCATCTTAGTGTTGTCTAAATTTGCATTTCTCTGACAATCAGTGACCTAGAGAAGTTTTTCATATGTTTGTTAGCCTTTTGGAGCTCCTCTGAGGCGAATATTTTGTTCATATCCTCTGCCCATTTTTGGATGCAGTCATTTGCTTTGTTGGTGCTAAGTTTGCTGAGCTCTTTATATATTTTGGTGATTAGTTTTTTGTTTGATGTATGACATGTGAAGATCTTCTCCCATTCTGTGAGGGGTCTCTTTGTTTGTGTGATAGTTTCTTTGGATGTGCAGAAGCTTTTCTTTCTTGTTTTTTAAATTTTTTATTTAAGAAAGGATTAATGAACAAAAACATAAGGTAGGAGGGGTACAACTCCACACAATTTCCACCACCCAATCCCCATAACCCACCCCCTCCCATGATAGCTTTCCCATTCTCTAGCCCTCTGGGAGCATGGACCCAGGGTCATTGAGGTTTGCAGAAGGTAGAAGGTCTGGCTTCTGTAATTGCTTCCCCGCTGAACATGGGTGTTGACTGGTCGGTCCATACTCCCAGTCTGCCTCTCTCTTTCCCTAGTAAGGTGTGTCTCTGGGGAAGCTGAGCTCCAGGACACATTGGTGGGGTCTTCAATCCAGGGAAGCCTGGCCAGCATCCTGGTGGCATCTGGAACCTGGTGATTGAAAAGAGAGTGAACATATGAAGCCAAACAATTTGTTGAGCAATCATGGATCCCAAGCTTGGAATAGTGGAGAGGAAGTGTTAGGGAGGTACTCAATGCAAACTCTAGTGTACTTCTGCTTTCAGGTATATATTTTGCAGTACTTTATGGATGCGTGTGCACATAAGCTCTCTCTCACAGAAACTGGTGTATATCTAGGTTTTGGGACTTTGTTAGAGAGTGAACCACCTGAGATGAAATTAGAGTGTACTATAAAAGGAAAGGTTTCACCCGAGTAATGAAGCTGAAGGGTTGTCATTCCACACGTGAAGTCTCTGGATACAGTCTGAGGTGAAGCATGTTGGGGTGGTAATCGTTGCGTTGCTTAGGTTGTGATCAGCGGATGCAATATTATTTGGTTTGGATTGGGAGATGCATACGGGAAAGTGGGCCCTATCCAAGGGTTCCAGGAATGGGGGAAGTAGAGGCTCTATAGTGGAGATGTGAGGTTCCTGCTGTAATTTGATCAGGTCCTGCTTTTAGTTTCCCTTTCAGATCTTCTTAGTCAGCTTCTGTTGATGAGTGGGATCATCCCATACTCATCTTTATCTTTCTGACTTAGTTCACTTAACATAATTCCTTCTAGCTCTGTCCAAGATGGGTCAGCGAAGGTGGGTTCATTGTTTTTGATAGCTGCATAGTATTCCATTGTGTATATATACCACAGCTTTCTCAGCCACTCATCTGTTGTTGGGCACCTGGGTTGCTTCCAGGTTTTAGCTATTATGAATTGTGCTGCTATGAACATAGGAGTACACACCTCTTTTTGGTTGGGTGTTATGGAGTCCTTGGGGTATAATCCCAGGAGAGGAATTACTGGATCATATGGAAGGTCCATGTCTAGCCTTCTGAGAGTTTTCCAGACTGCTCTCCACAGAGGCTATACCAGTTTACATTCCCACCAGCAATGTAAAAGGGTTCCTCTGTCCCCACAACCTCTCCAGCATTTGTTGATAATGTCCTTTTTGATGTATGCCATTCTTACAGGAGTGAGGTGGTATCTTAGTGTTGTCTTAATTTGCAATTCTCTGACAATCAGTGACCTAGAGCAGTTTTTCGTATGTTTCTTAGCCTTTTGGATCTCCTCTGAGGTGAATGTTTTGTTCATTTCCTCTGCCCATTTTTGGATGGGATCATTTGCTTTTTTGGTGCTAAGTTTGCTGAGCTCTGTATATATTTTGGTGATTAGTTTCTTGTCTGATTTCTGGCATGTGAAGATCTTCTCCCATTCTGTGAGAGGTCTCTCTGTTTTTTTAATAGTTTCTTTGGATGTGCAGAAGCTTTTCAATTTGATGTAGTCCCATTAGTTTGTTTCTGCTTTAGTCTTCCTTGAAATTGGGTTTGATTCATCAAAGATGTCCTTGAGGTTTAGGTGGGAAAGTGTTTTACCAATGTTTTCCTCTAAGTATTTGATTGTTTCTGGTTTGACATCTAGGTCTTTGATCCATTTGGAGTTGATTTTTGTTTCTGGTGAGATAAAGTGGTTCAATTTCATTCTTCTGCATGTTACAACCCAGTTTTCCCAGCACCACTTATTGAAGAGAGCCTCCTTTTTCCATTTAATCCTTTGGGCCCCATTATCAAAGATTAGATGCCCATAAGTGTGGGGATTTACTTCTGGGCTTTCAATTCTGTTCCACTGGTCTGTGTGCCTATTTTTGTTCCAGTACCATGCTGTTTTGATGATGATGGCTTTATAATATAGTTTAAGGTCTGGGAGTGTGATGCCTCCATTTCTGTTTCTTTTCCTTAAGATGGTTTTGGCAATTCTAGGTGTTTTCAGGTTCCAGATAAATGATTGTAGTGTTTGTTCTATTCTCTTAAAGAAGCTTGGTGGAACTTTGATGGGTATTGCATTAAATTTGTATATGGCTCTGGGGAGAATATTCATTTTGATGATATTTATTCTTCCAATCCATGAGCATGGGATATCTTTCCATTTCTTGGTATCAGTTTCTATCTCCTTGAGTAGCGACTCATAGTTTTCAGTATACAAGTCTTTCACTTCTTTGGTCAACTTTATTCCTAGGTATTTGATTGATTTTGCTGAAACAGTAAATGGGAGTGATTTCTGGATGTCTTCTTCCTCAGATTTAGTGTTTGCATAAAGAAATGCCACTGATTTTTGTACATTGATTTTGTAGCCTGATACCTGGCTATATTGCCTAATAACTTCCAGTAGTTTTCTCCTGGATTCTTTAGGGTTTTTTAATGTATACTATCATATCATCTGCAATTAGTGAGAGCTTGACATCTTCCCTTCCAATCTGTATTCCTTTGATTCCTTTCTCTTGCCTGATTGCTATGGCAATAATTTAGAATACTATGTTGAAGAGTAACGGTGACAGTGGACAGCCATGTCTAGTCCCCGATCTGAGGGGGAATGCTTTTAGCTTCTGTCCATTGAGTATGATATTGGCTGTAGGCTTGCTATATATAGACTCCACTATCTTGAGGAATTTCCCATCTATACCCATTTTTTGTAGAGTTTTGAGCATGAATGGGTATTGGATTTTCTCAAAGGCTTTCTCTGCATCTATTGAGATAATCATGTGGTTTTTGGCTTTGCTTTTATTGATCTGGTGAATGACATTGATTGATTTACGGATGTTGAACCAGCCTTGCGTTCCTGGGATGAATCCTACTTGTTCGTGATGAACAATCTTTTTGATATGTTGCTGTATCCGGTTGGCCAAGATCTTGTTTAATATTCTGGCATCTATGCTCATCAGCGATATTAGTCTGTAGTTTTCCTTTTTTGTTCTGTGCCTATCAGCTTTTGGTATCAGGGAGATGTTGGCTTCATAGAAGGTGGAAGGGAGTATTCCTGTTTCTTCAATCTTATGGAAAAGCTTAAGAAGTATGGGTACTAACTGTTTCCTGAAAGTTTTGTAGAATTCGTTTGTGAAGTCAACTGGTTCAGGACTTTTGTTGTTGGGGAGATTCTTAATAACTGTTTCAATTTCTTTGTCTGTGATTGGTGCATTTAGATTTTGTAGTTCTTCTTGGTTCAGTTTTGGAAGTGCATAAGGCTTCTAGGAATTGTTCCATTTCTTCCAGATTCTCTAGCTGAGTGGCATATAGTTCTTTATAGAAGTTTCGCAGGATTATCTGGATTTCTGTGGTGTCAGTTGTGACATCTCCTCCATCATTTAAAATTTTATTAATTTGAGTCTTCTCTCTTTTTTGTTTGGTGAGTCTGGCTATGGGTTGTCAATTTTGTTTAATCTTTTAAAGAACCAACATTTGACTTCATTGATCTTTTGTATGGTTCTTTTATTTTCGATGTTGTTTATTTCTGTTCTAACTTTAGTGATTTCTGTCCTTCTGGTTGCTTTAGGGTTCCTTTGTTGCTCTTCCTCTAAGTCCTTGAGGTGTGCAGTAAGGTCGTTCACTTTAGCTTATTCTTGGTGTTTAATATGTGATTGTATGGCTATAAGTTTCCCTCTCAATACTGCTTTAGCTGTGTCCCAAATTTTTTGATAGATTGTGTCTTCATTTTCATTTGTTTCCAGGAATATTTGAATTTCCTGCTTGAGTGAGTCTCTGACCCAGTGGTTCTTAAGGAGTATGTTGTTTATTTCCAAATTCTGTACCTTTTAATAATTTTCTGTTTGTTTTTAAATGTTAGTTTTACTCCACTGTGGTCTGAGAAGATACTTGGGATGATTTCAATGCTCTTGAATTTATTGATGCTGTCTTTGTGGCCTAACATGTGGTCTATCCTTGATTATGTGTTACGTGGATTTGAAAGAAGGTTTATTCCAGTTTTGGGGGGTGAAGGACTCTGAAAATGTCCAAGAGGTCTAGTCTGTCAATCTCTTCATTCAATTCTCTTGTATCTTTGTTGATTCTCTGTTTTGTTGATCTATCTAACTGTGAGAGTGGGGTATTGAAGTTTCCCACTATTATTGTATTACTATTGATGTATTTTTGAAATTCTTTCAGTAAGTGCTTTACGAATTTAGATGGTCCCTCATTGGGTGCATAGATGTTAATAATCTTTAAGTCTTCTTGGCTGATTGATCCTCTAATCATTATGTAATGTCCTTGCCTATATTTTATTACTTTATTTAATTTAAAATCTATCATGTCTGAGATGAGAATGGCTGTTCCTGCCCTTTTTTGTGGTCCGTTAGCCTGTATGATAGTTTTCCGTCCTTTCACTTTAAGTCTGTGTTTATCTTGTTGTGACAGATGGGATTCTTGCAAGCAGCATATGGTTGGATTATGTTTTCTGATCCATTCCCCACCTCTCTGCCTTTTTATGGGTGAGTTTTAGCCATTGACATTTATTGATATTATGGATTTAATGAATTGTAGTGCCATTGTTCAAAAAAAAATTTTTTTGTTTGCTCTGATATATTGCCAGTATTATAGTGATGTTCTTGTTTATAAGAGGTCTTTTAGAACTTCTTTCAGGGCCCGTTTGGTGATGGTTGCCTCCTTTAACTGTTGTTTGTCTAAGAAGGTTTTGATCCCTCCATCTAGTTTGAATGAAAGCCTAGCAGGATATATTATCCTTGGTTGAAACCCTTTTTCATTCAGGGCTCGATAGATATCTTGCCATTCTCGTCTGGCTTTTAGAGTTAGAGTGGAGAAGTTTGTAGATAATCTTATGGGTTTTCCCCTGTATGTGACTTTTTGTTTCTCTCTTGCAGGAGGATCCTTTCTTTATCCTTTCTTCTTCTCATTGTGACTATGATGTGTCTTGGTGTCTTCAGGTCTGGGTTGATTCTGTTTGGTACTCTCTGGGCCTCTTGAATCTTGATGTCCTTTCTATTATTCAGGTCTGGGAAGTTTTCTTGTATTATTTCCTCTTGAATGTTTGCTTCCCCTTCCTCTCTTTCTTCCTCTGGCAAGCCAATTATGCCAACGTTACTTCTTTTGAGATCATCCCATATGTCTCTGTTGTTGTTTTCAGTGTCTCTCAATCTCTTTTTAAGCTCTTTTACCTCTTTCTTCATTTTCTCTAACTCATCCTCTGTCTGTCTAATTCTGTTTTCTGCTTCTGTTAGTCTGCTTTCCCTTGCCTCAGCTTCTTTCTTCATTACAGCTATTTCAGCTTTCAGTTCTCTAATTGCCTCAAGATAATCAGTATTTTCCTTGGGGGTCTCAACTGTTGTTTCCCTAATACTGCCATTCCTTTCCTCCAATGTTGTTTTCATTTCTGTGATTAATAAGTTTATTATTGCTTGCATACTTTTCTTATCTCTGGTTACTTCTGGCTGATTTGTAGTTTCTTCTGGGCTCTTGTCTTCATTCATTGGAGTAGCAGTTTTATTTGTTTTTGATCTACCCATTTTTTTGATTTATGTGTTTCTTTTTTATGCTGTGTTGTTCCTTGGTTGTTGTGTCTTGAGTACAAGCAACACTGTACTAAATACCTTTATTACAATTGCACTAACTAACCTCAGGAATTTCAATAGCAACTGAAGCAAGTATTGAAGCAGTTTAATCACTACCAGTTAGCCAAACAATTTCTCCTGTCCGTGAAAAAATAGTAACCAAATCCGAGTGAAGAAGAAAGAGAAAAGAAAGAAGGGATAGCAAGAATAGACAGTTATGCAAATCTACTATCCACTGTATATTCTAGGGGTAACAAGAGGGCAAAGGGAACTAGAGCAGAGATACACACATAGAGAGTCCACTCTGAGTCAGATTTCTTCCCCTAAATAATTCACAAATTCAGAAAGGCAAAGAAGAAGGAAGAAGTGTATGACAAGATAAAAAAAAAAGAAAAAAAAGAGACAAGAGAGAGAAAAGAGAAAAGATAAGAAAAAGAGCTGTAATTAAAGGCAGTGAAAGTAAAGTTTTTTTTGATTACTTTATTTTTAATTTAATTTAATTTAATTTAATTTTTTTATTATCTAGGAGGAGTAGGGAGGGGTGAGTCTGTAGAGGATGTTGGAGTAACGAGACAATTTCCTCCCACAATATATAAGATGCCCGCTACCCTAGCAATGATAGATACTCTAAAAGTTAATTCTGATAAACCTAAAAGGGGGGGGAAGATATATGCTTTTATATAATATTAATAATAAAATAGAGCAGGGTAAAAAAAAAAAAAAAAAAAAAACCTTGTCCGCGATCACCTGAAACCTCGTGATCAGAGGCAGCTGATTGTTAAGAAAGAGAAAAAAAAAACACCTCAGGACTGGACAAGGATAGCTGAAATAGACAGTTATGGAAATCTACTATCCATTGTATATTCTAGGGGTAGCTAAAGGAGGAAGGGAAGTTGAGCAGAGATACTCGCAGTGACAGTCCAACTCTGAGTCAGAATTCTTCCCTAAAATAATTCCCAAATGTGTATCAGTGAATTCAAAGAAGCACACTGTTTGGTGGTGTGGGGGATTGGGCCTGTGGCTTTGGAAGCTATAGGATTAAGGAAGAAAGGATGACAAGAATGAGAAAAAGAAAAGAAAAAAAGAGAGAGAGAAAAGAAAAAGTTAAGAAAAAGAACTCAATAAAAGAGCGGTGAAAGGAGTTTTTATTTATTTATTTATTTATTTTTAATGGTTTAATTAGCTATGTGGGGTGAGGTGGGGGGGTTTCGCTACTTAGAAAGAAAAAAGGCCAGAGGTTTCAGAAGGGTATAGACTTAGAATGAATGATACTCCCTGGTGGGACAGGAATCTTGGTAAAGAAAGAGGCTCAGCAGGTGAGCCTGCTAGGAGCTAGTCCCCAGGGACTGGTTATGGGGTGGGGAAGGGGGAGGAGGTGTCCTTAATAATTTAAAAGAAATAAAAAAATTTTCCCCTTTTTTCTACTCTTTTTTAACCCAAATTAAGTTATAGTCACCTCCTTGGTGTTACCGCTAGGACCCCTTATTGACTGGCCTTCTAAAGGCAGAAGATACTACCGTTTCCAGAAGATGTGGTCAGAGCTCAAGCCACTAGCAGCTTCTGAGTCCGCCATCTTCTATATATATCTTAAGTCTACTTCTGAGACCTCTTACCTCAACCTTAATTGTATTCAAAGTGCCCTTTATGCCCTGCCTTTAGGAGTTTTTCTCTGGACTTTGTAGTTATTTGGTAAAATGACTGCTGAACTCTATCTCCATTTTTTCTAGATCTGAGTCTGTCTTGTCATTTGGGGTTTCTGTCATTGCTGTTTGTGTATTTCTCAGCTTCCTTGTTTAGTGTGCATTTCATTATCTTGCCAGCAGGAGGCAGGTTAGGTGTTCAGTTTCCATTTGTATATCTTTGTGAGCAGTCTGGAAAACTCTCAGAAGGCTAGACATGGACCTTCCATATGATCCAGTAATTCCTCTCCTGGGATTGTACCCCAAAGACTCTATAACTCCCAACCAAACAGAGGTGTGTACTCCTATGTTCATGGCAGCACAATTCATAATAGCTAAAACCTGGAAGCAACCCAGGTGTCCAACAACAGATGAGTGACTGAGAAAGCTGTGGTATATATACACAATGGAATACTATGCAGCTATCAAGAACAATGAACCCACCTTCTCTGACCCATCTGGGACAGAGCTAGAAGGAATTATGTTAAGTGAGCTAAGTCAGAAAGATAAAGATGAGTATGGGATGATCCCACTCATCAACAGAAGTTGAAGAAGAAGATCTGAAAGGTAAACTAAAAGCAGGACCTGACTAAACTATAAGTAGGACACCAAATTAAAAACCCTGTGGTGAGGGGTAGACATGCAGCTTCCTGGGCCAGTGGGTGGTGGGAGTGGGTGGGAGGGATGGGTCACAGTCTTTTGGTGGTGGTAATGGTGTGTATGTACACTCCTAGTAAAATGTAGTCATATAAATCACTAGTTAATTAATATGAGAGGGGGAAAATTAATTGTATGTCTCGAAGTTTTTAAAACACAGACTCTTTTTAATATATAGGCTGTGTATTTGATATGCGGACTCTCTCAAAAGCCTAGACCAAGTAGATCAGAAGCAACCAATAGCACAGCTATATACAAGATACTGGGTACTGTACAGCAAACCCTAACAAAAGGAATTTTCAAAGTTAACCCAACTACCAAATAATGTGAAGATAACATTGAACCCTAACAGCAGGAACCTCACATCTCCACTATAGAGCCTCTACTTCCCCCAGTCCTGGAACCTCTGGATAGGGCTCACTTTCTATGCCTCTCACAGTCCATATCAAATAATATTGCATCTGCCGGTCACAACCTAACCAACGCAACGATTGCCACCTCAACATGCTTCACTTCAGACTGTGTCCAGAGACTTCACATGTGGAATGACAACCCTTCAGCTTCATTACTCGGGTGAGACCTTTCCTTTCGTAGTATACTCTAATTCCATCTCAGGTGGTTCACTTTCTAACAAAGTCCCAAAACCTAGATATACACCAGTTTCTGTGAGAGAGAGCATATCTTCACACGTATCTATAAACTAGTGCAAAATATATACCTGAAAGCAGAAGTACACTAGAGTTTGCAGTGAGTACCCCCCCTAACACTTCCTCTCCACTATTCCAAGCTTTGGGTCCATGATTGCTCAACAATTTGTTTGGCTTTGTATGTTAACTCTCTTTTCAGTCACCAGGTTCCAGATGTCATCAGGATGCCAGCCAGGCTTCCCTGGACTGAAGACCCCACCAACGTGTCCTGGAGCTCCGCTTCCCCAGAGACCCACCCTACTATGGAAAGAGAGAGGCAGACTGGGAGTATGGACCGACCAGTCAACGTCCATGTTCAGTGGGGAAGCAATTACAGAAGCCAGACCTTCCACCTCCTGCAACCCACAATGACCCTGGGTCCATGCTCCCAGAGGGATAGAGAATGGGAAAGCTATCAGGGGAGGGGGTGGGATATGGAGATTGGGTGGTGGGAATTGTGTGGAGTTGTACACCTCCTACCCTGTGGATTTGTTAATTTATCCTTTCTTAAATAAAAATAAATAAATAAATAATAAAATAAAATAAAAATAAATATATAGGAATAAAGAAAGATAGAGATGGATCAGAATACTGCTCAGCTCTGGTTTGTGATGTTGCTGAGGACTAAGCCTGTAGCCTTAGAGCCTTAGGAATGAAAGGCTTTTGCATAACCATTATGCTGTCTCCCCAGTCCTTCTGAATAGTTTTTTGATTATATTTATTTTGTTTTGTTAATGTTGTGAGTTATACTGAAGATTTATTTAAAAACTAAGGAAGATCAGAGTACCACTCCATCGTTTATGATAATCTATTTGGTTTTGTCTTTCATACTGCAATGTGATACAAGGGTTGAACCCAAGGTCTCAGGGTATGAAAGGAATATACTCTACTACAAAACCATATTCCCACCCCTATAGATATTTTAATATTAAGTTATATGTGCATCCTTATGAACATAATTGCTCTGAAGACATTAGCTGATTTTTATGCAAGCTTTCATTATAATGTTTTTGAGCTCTTCTAATGACTAATACTAATCTGATTTGGAAATTGAAGCTTTTTCAACACCCAAAACTTTATATATTAAGGCTTCCCCTTTTCTGGTATCTTACTAGTTTCCTGAAAATTCCATAAGTATTTTACTGTGAATTGTTATACATATTTTCTGATATTAAATTAATTTAACTTTATAGTATATTTTCATTAAGATTATTTAAACTTAGGAGCCACTACATAGGTTGGTTGGTTTCTTTCTTTATTTGTTTGTTGCCACCAGAGTTATTGCTTTGGTTCAGTGCTCAATGCCTGCAGGAGGAATGCACAACTCCTGGTAGCTTTTTCTTTTTCTTTTTTTTTCCATTTTATTTGATAGGGCAGGGAGTTGAGAAGGTAGGGGAAGATAGAGAAAGAAAGACACCTACAGCCTTGCTTCAGCACTTGTAAAGCTTCCCCATTGGGGAAAGGGGGGGTGCATTTATGTTCTTGTGCACGATAATGTTTGTGCTCAACTGGGTATGCCAATGCTCAAACCCTAGGGATTTTTTTGTTTGTTTGTTTGTGTTTTTCTCTTTAAAGAGACCACACATTATCAATGTCAGTATGAATAAAGGCAATATTGCTCTGTATCATAAGAAATATAATATGATCAGCTTTATGCCAATGATTTTGAAAATACAAAATGATCCTTGAACAACATAATTGATTAAATTATTGAACTGAGTCAATATGAAATAGAACTTATAGTTATTTTATATTTTTAAGACAGGAAATTCATGGTTGGGGAGTGGGGGGACATAGCAGGTAGAGAGATAATGTTCTAGACTTGTATTTATTTAATCAGTTTAATACCTGATGTTACTTATACCAGAATAATGCTCTAGCAGTACCTCTCTCTCTCTCTCACTCTCTCTCTCTCTGTCTCTCTCTCTCCATATATATATATACCCCTCTTCCTCTCATTCTTTTGTTCTCCTTCTCAAAAACAAATATTTTTAAAATACTAAAAACATTGAATTCAAAATTATGAACCAAAGATTATATTTTCACAAAGATAATTCCAATCCAAGATAGTTTAATTCATATATTTTATCAAATATTTAATAAAGAGATCATGTCAATTCCATAAAAACTATTCCAGGAACATTAAAACCAGATACATTTCTAGCTTCTTTCATGATAACAACGTAATTCTGACATCAAAACTTGATAATCAAAAGTATCACTGATATTTGATTGACGAGTGTATTTTTAACTGATACTGATAAAATGCTCCGAAAACTTTTATTTGCCCCTTTACTTCATATTATCTCCTGGATGAAGATCAGATCATTTGGAAGTTTTAATTTATGTATATGGGTAGATATATAAGTAACTTAGACATGTGTATCATCAATCATTTATGTATTATGTTTTAACTGCACTACTGGAGCTCCCTGTGTATCACCAAGCTTTTTTTTTTTAATTTATAAAAACGAAACATTGATAAAACCATAGGATAAGAGGGGTACAACTCCACACAATTCCCATCACCAGAACTCCATATCCCTTCCCATCCCCTGATAGCTTTCCTATTCTTTAACCTTCTCAGAATATGGACCCAAAATCATAATGGAATGCAGAAGGTGAAAGATCTGAATTCTGCAATTGCTTCCCTGCTGAACACGGGCATCGACAGGTTGATCCAAACTCCCAGCCTGTCTCTCTCTTTAGTGGGGCAGGGCTCCAGGACACATGGGTGGGGTTGTCTGTCCAGGGAAGTCTGGTTTACATCATGCTAGCATCTGGAATGTGGTGGCTGAAAAGAGAGTTAACATATAAAGCCAACAGGGTCTCCATTTTGTAGATTGCTAGTAGGAATCTTTTAGTTATATTCCAAAGGGCCTGTGTCTTTATTAGTTTTGTTTTTTTTTTTGGTTTTTTTTTTTCCCTGAGCCTGAAATCTGATATGCAGGTGGATCCAAGTTATTGTCTGGGGAGATGACGTCATGGCTGGATAAAGGACCGGAAAGCTGGATCAGGGAGGAGAGTAGCTCCCAAATACGGGAAAGGTGTATAAATATTGTTGACTGTAAACCCCATCGATTTGATCAGATCTGGGGCCCATATTCAGCTTAAAAGCCTATGTGACCTCCGCATCCCTGTAGATCTGAGCTCATATTCTGTGGTCATGAGTAGGAAAGTTCCAAGCTGCTGCAATATCAGTACCCATCTTTCTCAGGTGTAGCATAGACTATGTTCTCCATCCTTCCCTCAGAGGATGGAACATTCTCTACCATTATTGATCCAAGTTGAGTGCAAGGTTCTATGGGGGCCCACAAAGGGGTCTATTGTGTTGTTCCTGATAGAGATGACCTGTAACAGTGTAGAGAGGGATTTATTAGAGGCCTAGACCCCTCATGTCTGTTTGGGAATCTCAGGACTCCCCGACTAGGGCCCCAGATGATGGGGTAGCCTGATAGTGACTAAAGCATCATCTTTCAAGTATGCCATTCAGTGCTTGCTTTGATAAAGTTAACTTGGGGGTGAGTGAGAGAAATGAAATAGGAAGTAGGTGAGGAGGGTATTTAAGTCTAAGTAGACACTATTTCATTATGAACTTGATACTGACTCAAAACAGATTATTATGTATTTTTGCTTTCAGGTATATATTTTGCCCAAATTTATGGATACATGTGAACATATGCTCTATTTCATGGGACGTGGTCTATATCTATGTTTGGGACTTTGTTAGGAAGTGAACCATCTGGAATGGATTTACAGAATACTATGAAAGGAAAGGTCTCACCTGAGTAATGAGGCTGAAGGGTTGACATTCCATGCCTGATGTCTTTGGACACAGTCTGAATAAAGCATGCTGAGGTAGTACTTGCTGTGTTGATTAGGTTGGGATCATCAGATGAAATGTCTTTTGGTATGAATTGAGAGAAGCATGTAGGAATGTGAGCCCCAACTCAGAGGTTCCAGGACTGGGGGAAATATAGACTCTATAAAGGAAGTGGGAGGTTCCTGCTGCATTAGGGTTTAAGGAGGCAATAGATAGTTATTGCTATAATCACATTATTTGGTAAATGGGTTAACATTGAAAAATCCCTTTGTTAGGATTTATTGTATCATACACAACATCACCATCATTTATGTCCTTTGACATTATTTGTGTATAGTTATACCACTGGTTGCTTCTCCCTGTTCTAAGCTTTTAAGAGAGTCAGCATATCAAAGACAGCCTATGGTCTGTGTATTAAAAAGTTTGAGACATTCAATCAAATTTTCCCCTCTCATATTAATTAAATAGTGATTTATATGACTACAAAGTAACAGGAGTAAACATAAACACCATTCCCATCACCAAAAGACTGTGTCTAAACCCATCCTCCCCTCCCCCCACACAGTGAAGCCGAAATTTCACCCTCACCCTCAACCCAGAGATTTTTACATTGGTGCCCTGCTCCAAATTCAGTCAAAACCTGCTTTGAGTTTACTTTTCTGTTTTTCTTTCTCAATTTCTGTTTATGAGTGGGATCATCCTATACTTATCTTTATCTTTCTGAATTAGCTCATTTAACATAATTCCTTGTAGCTCCATCCAAGATGGGTCAGAGAAGGTGGGTTCATTGTTCTTGATAGCTGCATAGTATTCCATTGTGTATATACACCACAGCTTTCTCAGCCACTCATCTGTTGTTGGGCACCTGGGTTGCTTCCAGGTTTTAGCCATTACAAATTGTGTTGCTACGAACATAGGTGTACACATATTTTTTTGGTTGGGTATTATGTAGTCCTTGGGGTATATCCCTAGGAGAGAGATTGATGGGTCATATGGAAGGTCCATGTCTAGCCTTGTGAGAGTTCTCCAGACTGCTCTCCACAGAGGTTGACCCATTTACATTCCCAACAGTGCAGTTCCTTTGTCCCGACAGCCTCTCCAGCATTTGTTGCTACTGTCCTTTTCGATGTATGTAATTTTTACAGGGGTGAGGTGGTATCTCAATGTTGTATTTATTTGCATTTCTCTGACAAATCAGTGACCTTGAGCAATTTTTTATGTGTTTTTTAGCCTTTTGGATCTCCTCTGAAGTGAATGTTCTGTTCATATCCTATGCCTAATTTTGAATGGGGTCATTTGTTTTTTTGTAGCTAATTTTGCTGAGCTCTTTGTATATATTGGTGATTATTCTTTTGTCTGATGTGTGGCATGGGAAGATCTCTTGTTCTGTGAGGGTTCTCTTTGTTTGTGTGATGGTTTCTTTGGCTGTGCAGAAGCTTTTCAATTTGATGTAGTCCTATTGGTTTATTTCTGCTTTAGTCTTCCTTGCAAATGGATTTGTATCACCAAAGATGTCCTTGAGGTTTAGGTGGGAAAGTGTTGCACCAATATTTTTCTCTAAGTATTTGATAGTTTCTAGCCTAACATCCAGGCCCTTGATCCATTTGGAGTTGACTTTTGTTTCTAGTGAGATAAAGTGGTTCAGTTTCATTCTTCTGCATGTTTCAACCCAATTTTCCCAGCACCATTTATTGAAGAGAGCCTGCTTCCTCCATTTAATCCTTTGGGCCCCCTTATCAAAGATTATATGTCCATAGGTGTGGGGGCTTAATTCTGATCATTCAATTCTTTTCCACTGGTCTGTGTGCCTATTTTTGTTCCAGTACCAGGCTGTTTTGATGATGATGGCCTTATAATATAGTTTGATTATCTGGGAGTGTGACACTTCCATTTCTGTTTCTTTTCCTCAATATAGTTTTGGTGATTCTAGGTATTTTCTGGTTCCAAATAAATGATTGTAATTTTTGTTCTATTCTCTGGAAGAAGCTTGGTGGAGCTGTGATGGGTATCATATTAAATTTTTATATGGCTCTGGGGAGAATATTCATTTTGATTATATTGATTCTTCCAATCCATGAACATGGGATGTCTTTCCATTGCTTGGTATCATTTTCTATTTCCTTGAATAGTGACTCATAGTTCTCAGTATACAAGTCTTTCACTTCTTTGGTCACCTTTATTCCTAGGCATTTTATTGATTTTGCTGCAACAGTGAATGGGAGTGATTTCTGGATGTCTTCTTCTTCAGATTTAGTGTTTGTATAAAGAAATGCCACTGATTTTTGTACATTGATTTTGTAGCCTGACACTTTGCTATATTGCCTGATATCTTCCAGTAGTTTTCTGCTGGATTCTTTAGGTTTTTCTATGTATACTGTCATATCATCTACAAATAGTGAGAGCTTGACTTCTTCTCTTCTGTATTCCTTTGATTTCTTTCTCTTGCCTGATTGCTATGGCAAGAACTTCCAATACTATGTTGAAGAGTAATGGTGATAATGGATAACCCTATCTAGTCCCTGATCTGAGAGGGCATGTTTTCAGCTTCTGTCCATTGAGTATGATGTTGGCTGTAGGTTTGCTGTATATGGACTCCACTATCTTGAGGAATTTCCCCTCTATTCCCACTGTTTGCAGTGTTTTGAGCATGAATGGGTGTTGGATTTTGTCAAAGGATTTCTCTGCATCTATTGAGATAATCATGTGGTTTTCAGTTTTGCTTTTATTGATGAGGTGAATGACATTGATTAACTTACATATGTTGAACCAGCCTTGTGTTCCTGGGATAAATCACATTTGGTCGTGATGAACAATCTTTTTGATATACTGTTGTATCTGGTTGGCCAGGATCTTGGTTAATATTTTGTCGCTTAAATAGAGACTACACCTAAGAATAAAAAAAGAGCATGAAAGGAAAAAAAAAGGCTTGGAATGACACCTCTGCTGTGCCATAAAGAAAATAGCTCTGCTGGAGGCCTGCTAGGAGCAACTGGCCAGCCCTTCTGTTGAGTTCAGAAGCCTAGGATTTTCCTTTCTTTGTTCATTTGGCCTCTGTTTGCCAGCCCAAGAGTGGGTTGTAGGACACTCTTTTGGTGTCTCCCTGACTACCCCTTATTCGCCCTTTCACGGACGCACCAATTATCCTACCCTCTCCAGAGAATTCCAGGTTATAAGCTGCTTTTTTCTTGGAATTCATACCAGGTGTTGTTTCCAAGTCACCATCTTGGCTCTGCCCAGGTATCACCAATATTATATGCTTAGTATCTTAGTTGTTTGTGTGTGTGTGTGTGTGTGTGTTCTGATTTTAGTGTTACTGTTTGAATAAAACTTACCAGTTATGTTTCTTCTTTGTTCTGCTTACTTCCCCTCTTATATAAGAATCCTCGGTGGTGCTAGGGATTGGAACTCAGCTGTTGGAGCCACAGACACTAAGGTCCTTTTGTATAACCATTGTTGTCTCTCTAGTACATCAGGTATGTTTTTATTATTATTTATTTATTTATTCATGAGAAAGACAAGAGAAAAAGAACCAGACATCACTCTGTTACATGTGCTCCTGAGCATCAAACTCAGGACCTCATGGTTGAGAATCCAGTGTTTCATCCACTATGCCACCTCCTGGACCACTAAAATTTTTTATTTATTACTGGCTAGAGACAGAGAGAAATTGAGAGGGGGAGATAGACACCTAATGCTCTACTTCACCACTCATGACACTTTCCCCCTGCAAAGGGGGACCAGGGATTTGAACCTTGGTCCTTGTACACTATAGTGTGTGCACTCACCCAGAGGTACCACCACCTGGCCCCTAGAAACTTCTTTTTTAAATTTTTATTTATAAAAAGGAAACACTGACAAGAAACATAGGATAGGAGGGGTACAACTCCACATAATTCTCACCATCAGAACTCTGTATCCCATCCCTTCCCCTGATAGCTTTCCTATTCTTTATCCCTCTGGGACTATGAACCCAGGGTCATTATGGGGTGCAGAAGGTGAAAGGTCTGGCTTCTCTAATTGCTTCCCTGCTGAATATGGGCATTGACAGGTCAATCCATACTCCCAGATGGGGCTCTGGGGAAACTTGGCTCCAGGACACATTGGTGGGGTCATGTGCCCAGGGAAGTCTGGTTGGCGTCATGTTAGCATCTGGAACCTGGTGGCTGAAAAAAAGAGTCAGCATATAAATCCAAACAAACTGTTGGTTAATCATGAACCTAAAGGCTGGAATAGTTAAGATGATGAGTTGGGTGGGGGTTCCATTTTGTAGATAGTTTGAAGGCCTATTTTAGTTATATTCCAAAGGGCCGGTGACTTAATTGGTTTTTTCCTGAGCCTGCCATCTGATATGCAGGTGGACCCAAGTTATTTTCCAGATGATGTCATGGCTGTAAAAAGGACCAGAAAACTGGATCATGGAAAAGAGTGGCTCCAAGTATGGGAAAGATGTGTAGATACAGCTGAATATAAATCCCATCGATTTGATGTGATCTGGGCCCCATATTCCGCTTAGGAGCCTGTGCGACCTCTGCATCCCTATAGATCTGAGCTTCAGGTATGTTTTTTAATAAGTTTCTTATTTTCTGAGTTTTACATGCCTTTCAATGTGTCACCAATATTTCTGTGGCAGTTTGGACATCTTAAGAGTTTGATAGGCTTCCCTGATGACACCACGGTAAAGTGTTCAGTTCTCTGGTTCCTTTGAATGGTTCCCAGAGATTTGCTTAGGAGCTTGTAGCTTCTACAGCTCTAAATGGCAGTCCTGAGTCCCTTTATTTGGGTCACATGGCCTTTGAGTGATTCAGTTAAAGCCCTTTAAATCTGCCTTATGGATTTAAAGTAACTGTGACTATGGTGAAGTGCGGTTCCATGTTTCTGCTCGAGTCCTTCTCTCCTTCATCTACTCCCATTGTCCATATGCAATCACCAATTCAGAGAGTGATGCTCCTTTCTTTACCAAGTATCCCAGATGTTGTCTGATGATTCATTGATTTATGTTGGTGTGACATTTTTTTCTGGGGGAGAGCCAGCTTTCTTTGACTTTGTCATCATAGCTCCACCCTGGAAACCTGTTATCACTTCTATTTTTCTTCTTGTTCGTGTTCTTCTTGTCCTTCTTCTCCTTCTCCTTCTCCTTTACCTCCTCCTCTTTCTTCTTTTTTATTTTGTTATTGTTGTTGTTGCTGGATAAGACAGAGAGAAATCGAGAGAGAAGGGGAAGACAGAGGGGGGAGAGAAACATATACACCTACAGACCAGCTCCACCGATTTTGAACCGACACCCCTGCAGGTAGGGAGTGAGGGGCTTGAACTGGAATCCTTGTGCTTTGCACAATGTATGCTTAACTCGGTGTGTTACCACCTAGCCCCCTCACTTATGTTTTTCTAATTTTGTTTTCCTTCCTTCTTTCTTTCCTACTCTCTCTCTCTTTCTTTTTTTCTCTTTTTGTAGAACAGAGTCCTTGAACATAAGCAATTTAACCACTCTGGGCTACTTTTATTTTTCATTCAAGTTTCCTCCATTGTCATAGCACCTCCCTTGTGGTGCCAAGGATAGAACCTGGGTTGCATGCCTGTCAATGAAGGCACCTCATATGGTAAACTATCTCTGCAGCCCTTAATTTTTTTCAAAATAGATCTTGAAATTTGCTCTAACTTTATTTTACTTGTCTGACAAAGAATAAATAGTATGATTTTAAAAATATAGTTGACAAAAATGTTTCTTGATATTTAGAATAAGATGGTATATAGCATTATTACTGAGAATTTGCAACCAGGCAACCAACAATATTGATAGTACTTGTTAGTTGGCTAGAGATAGTCTGTAAGGGGGAACCCCTCTCCCTTCTGTGGAAACTGCTCTACTGACTCTCTGATTATAAGTATGATAAAGCAAAAGTAATGAAGTTGCTTCTGAAATGAAGTCACAGAGTGATTGTAGCTTCCATTTTGCATATTATTACTTGTTCTCTCTTGACAGAGAGAAAAAGATTTAATCTGAAAATAATCTCACTGTGATATAATTTACTCCTATATCAACTGGGTTGATTTGGTCAAGTGTCTTGAAAGATGGTCCTTTTTTTTTTTTTTTTAATCCTTCTCTCAGTATGTCTTTTTCTAGTTTTGATGGAAGATGGTAAAGTTTTGACAGAAAATTTCTTAGAACATCAAACATATCTAGGGGGATTTTAAGTAACAGAATTATTCTGAATTGGCACCACTGAATTGAGGTATAAAACGGGCCAAATACTATCCCCACTAGCTCTAGGAGGATACAGAGGGAAAATAATAATGTAGTTTTGAAACCTCTGGTAGTCTCCAGAACAGTATTTTCTTTAAGTTAAAATTTCAACCATAATCTGAGGTTGAATTTCTGGCGGGGGAAAGTAGAAAATGTGAATGCTGCTAGAGTTTCAGCCTTGTCAAGGACAGATTTATCATTTAAAAAAAATCCTATATAGCATTTGTCTGCTGAATTGTAAGTAACTGACACCTATGAAAATAAATGAGCTAGTAAGTCCAATATTAGAAGTGTCTTGGATCCTTCTTCACTTTTTTTAATTGTACCTATTTATTTCTAATCAGACAGAGAAATTTAAATGAAGATGACCAGTGGCAGTGGAGAGATGTATCTATTTGAGGTCTAGGTCCATCACGTCTGTATGGGAATCCCAGGACTCCCTGACTAGGGCCCTAGACATAATCAAATCTTTGTACCATTACTTGGAGACACTTGTTTTTAAAGAATCTGTACTTCACTGTCTATGATAGGGAGTTAGTATTGCATGCAAGCATATTCTTTCCATATTCATTAAAGTTTGATGTGGAGGAGTTTTTCTTTTATGTCATTTTTACTCATAGAAAGGCTTTGTGAAAAGAAACTATAGTTTGGGAACCAATTATGTGAGATAGATTTGCTAGAAAAAAAATGTTGAATGTGAATGCTCATTAAGTTGGGCCAATGAGAATTAGATGGAATTCTCAGATATGAAAAGAGAATATGTCTCTGCTCTTAAAAAAAAAAAAAGCCTAACCAAGTAAATGTCATGCATTCTTCACTGCATTATGAAAGCTTATATTCTTACCAAAAAAGTGGACAAAAATGATGACAATTGACCATTACTCCAAAATGCTATTTTTCAAATTCCTATCCTCTCAGAAATCTGTTTAACTATGTTGTTCTAAACCAAATATAGCCTTGAAAACTGAATGCCTCAAATAATAAGACCAATAGTCAAGAAAATGACATCATTTTGCTTACTGAATTTTAGAAATGTTAACATCAATAGTATTTAAATTATATCTGATCCCATGGAAATAATATAGAGTGATTTTAATTAATTTATTTTAAAAGATATTTATATTATGGTTCACCCACAAATTTTCATTTATTTTATATATAAGTTTGTGAAACAAATGGCAAAGAAACAAAGTATAAGATTCTATGTTTGGAGGAAAGTCAATAAATCAAACTAAAGTAGAATCACATATTTATTTTCCTGTCATGTAGATTTGTTATTGATGAATCTAGCTTTGCAACAGGACTCGAAATAAATTTTAGAAATAAATCTTTATTATGTGATTTTAAATGTATGACTTTTTATATGTATGTCCTCAATTTAAAGGAATGTTTTAATCCCCCACCCAACATTTCATGAAATTTAATGCACAAGTACATGTGAGTCCCAAAGTGTCAAAAGATTATTTTCATATGTTGGGAGATTTAATCCATGCCTCTCTTAAAAATTTAGAACTTGTTTGCTTCTAAGGCTGAGTGCATTTTGGAATAACTTTGTGTTAGCTACAAATAACAATCTTTTCAAGCCCTAGCAACCAGGCTCTGCTTTAGTCAAAGCCTTTGAAGAGTTTCTTTCACTGCCTTTGCCCCTCCTCCTTCTGCAGGCACCCGTCCCTACCACCCCAATTAAAAAAAAAAAAACAGAAGAAAAAGGAAGAGAGGGAGGGATGTTAGATGGAGGCATGATAGAAGAAAAATGTATAAAATGAGGTAGTATATTGTTTTATTACTTAAAATATATGAAAGCCAAATGTGTACTTACTCACCTGTTTAACATGCAAGTTTTGAGGATATATTGCTTCACGAAACAACAGCTTTATTGATTATAAAGATTCCAGTAGAGTTTTCTTGCCAATGTGCACTGTTTTTTGTGAAGAAAAGGGGAAAAAAGTGATTTGGAAAAGAGCCACCTTTATTTTAAGTTCCCCAGTCAACATGTTGCCACAGCAACCAAAGTTCTTGCTATCCGGAAAAGACAGATGTCTTTGCTTCAATCAGGATGCAAAGCTTAGAGAAGGAAGGGGGGGCAATGAAAATTCATCATTTCATTATTTGAAATGTGAATTGCTCTTAGTTGGCTGTGAGCCATAGTTCTTATCCACAGTATCGTTCAACATGTATTCAGGTCCCTCAATATTGCAATACTTCATTTTCATTAATTAAATAATTACGTCAAATGCTGTCTCATGATTCAGTTGAATTCATTCATTGCCAAAAAAAGTCATTATTCAATTTAAAGTAATGCATATTATTATACTGTGTATTGGCAATGATGATGTTTAACTTTTACTTAATGGGAATGGTTGTGTGCAGGAAATGAAAAGGATGGGGATCATAAAAAAGAAAGCAGAGAGAACCAGAAGGTTCCCAATATATTTAGGTAAAATGTGGTTGCTTGACTATATGTTCTTAGTCCTTTTCACTCACAAAGTGTTGCTTAAATAAAGGTAATGAAATTTATGAATGGTTAAACTAACAAGGACAATAGAAGAAAGGGAGATTACAATCCAACTTTGAAGATGAAAAACAGGATAGTAAATGGATTAACAGAATACAGGAAATTTTGATCAAACTAGCTGGATAGCATACTAAAGAGGAGGGAGTCAGGCTATAGCGCAGTGGGTTAAGCTCAGGTGGTGCCACACAAAGCACAAGGACCGGTGTAAGGATCCCTGTTCGAGCCCCAGCTCCCCATCTGCAGGGGAGTCATTTCACAAGTGGTGAAGCAGGTCTGCAGGTGTCTATCTTTCTCTCCCTCTCTCTGTCTTCCCCCTCCTCTCTCCATTTCTCTCTGTCCTATCCAACAATAACTACAACAATAAAACAAGGACAACGAAAGGGAACAAATAAATAAAATAAATATTTAAAAAAAGAATACTGAAGAGGAACAAGGAAATTGAGATGGTAGAGTTAAAGCCAATTTTCATTTTAATGATAGTGAGATACAGAGTGAAAGACATGGGGGTGGGGCAAGTGGAGAAGGAAAGAAAGAAACTGGAACACTGTTCAAGTCTGGCTTCTGTTAATGCTGGAAATTGAACCTGGGACCTCAAAGCCTCAGGCATGAAAATCTGTTACACAATGAGGCTGTCTCCCTAGTCCTATATTACATACAGCCTTTAAAATGTCCTTACTCCCTTATTAGTTCGAAACTCTTCTTATAAGAGACTTAACATTTTACATGTGATAAACAATTCTTATGTGAAGAAATTAAATATAACCTGACAACATATACATACTCTGATGTACACTGTAGTAGAGGGAAAAGCAATCTTGCCACCAAATTCTCCTAAGCATAACTCAATAGTTCATAAATCTTTTTCATGGGTCCAGAGTCCCTTTTAATCTACATTAACGTGTTCCATGCTTTACCATAAGTAGATGTTTAAAGATAACTATTTGAAGGAAGCCCTACAGATATAAAGAGAATACTCAGAAAAAGATGAAACTCAGAAGAAACAAACATATTGCTATACAGAGAAGAGATAAATTGGGTGGGATCAGGTGGTAGTGGATATCAGTTAAGCACACACAGTACTATGCACAAGGATCTCTGCATACCTGGGTTGAAGCCCCTTTCCCCACCTGCAGGGGGGATACTTCATGAGAGGTGAAGTGGCTCTGCAGGTGTCTTTCTCTCACCCTATATCCTCCACCCCTCTCAATTTCTCTCTGTCCTATCAAATAAAATAAAATAAGTAAAATAAAATAAAATAGCAGCTGGGAGTGTTGGATTCTTAGTGCAGGCACCTAGTCCCAGCAATAACCCAGGAGGCAAGGAAGAGAGAGAGACAGAGAGAGAGAGAAACAGAGAGGGGGGGATGGAAGGGAGAAAGGGAGGGAGGAAGGAAGAAGAGGGGGGGCAGAGAGAAGTTGAAATTGTTGTTCATAACTTTAGGGAAACAAACGAAAACTATTCTGAATCCATTAAATGGGAATTGAGAACTATAGAATGGAACAATCAGAAATAATAATAGGAATCCCAGAATTTTTTAAATTTATTTATTTAAAAAAGGAGACATTAACAAAACCATAGGATAAGAGGGGTACAACACACAATTCCTACCACCAGATCTCCATATCCCATCCCATCCCCTGATAGCTTTCCTATTCTTTATCCCTCTGGGAGTATGGACCCAGGGTCATTGTGGCTTGCAGAAGGTGGAAGGTCTGGCTTCTGTAATTGCTTCCCCACTGAACATGGGCATGGACTGGTCGATCCATACTCCCAGCCTGACTCTATCTTTCCCTAGTAGGGTGGGACTCTGGTCAAGTGGAGCTCCAGGACACATTGGTAGGGTCATCTGTCTAGGGAAGTTTGGTTGGCATCTTGCTAACTTCTGGAACCTGGTAGCTGAAATGATAGTTAACATACAAAGCCAAACAAATTGTTGAACAATCATGGACCTAAAGGCTGGAATAGTGAAGATGAAGTGTTGGGAGGGGGGTCCTCCATTCTGTAGATAGCTAGTAGGCATATTTTAGTTATATGTAGTTATATTTTAAATGTGGTAGTTGAAATTTAAAAGGCAATCTGTAATACTACTGAGAATATCCTAAAATGTTAAAAAAAAATTGTAGAAAATAAAGGGAAAAAAGATATGCCTCAGATACTCAGTCCAGATAATCCAAAATTTAAACTACACAAATACAAAAAATAAAGAATAGATAAGAAATTGCTGGTAAATTACAAAAGACTACAACAAATTTTTCAAAAAATATTTTTGCCTGTTATTGTCTTCCATTGAAAGTTCTGCTAATCGACCTATTACTGAAAAATTTCAAGGCACAAGTGCTTCATTGTGATCACAAATGGAAGTGAAAACTATGGAAATCAAATATAGGTTGGGCTTGTCTGCAAAGCCTTAATGAAAAGGCTTAATACTTCTCCTAAGATTCCTGTACTACCAGGGCATTATCTCTGATGACCCATTGGTAGGAATAAGAACACAATCTGAATCTTTCCTCTTTTGTTTTTTTCACATTTTTACTTCTAAGAAATGTTTGCAATTGTCACTGGCATGTTTATTCACTTGGTTAAGTGCTATTGCAACAAATAGATCCTTAGTCCTAATGGCCTTACCCTATTCAGGTTCTATCTTTTCTAAATAAGCTATCCCTCCAGGTGCTAAGAATTCCCTGAGGCCACTGGAACTATTCACACACAAATGTTGTACTATAGGGAAATTTGTTCAAATTATTATATTTTTTAAACAGAGCACAATTTAGCTCTGACTTATGTTGGTGCTGAGAATTGAACCTGGGATCTTTGGTGCCTTAGTCATGATTATCTTTTGGCATAGCCATTATACTATTTCCCTAGCCCAACAGTCTTTTTTTTTTTTTAAGCCCCAGCACCAAGATGAGAAGCTCTAGTGGTGTGGTGTGGTCTCTGTCTTTATCTCTCTGTCTTTATCTCTCTCTCTCTCTCTCTCTCTCTCTCTCTCTCTCTCAGCATGCATGTGTGAGATGTAAATGCAGTACCTAGCTCAAATAAATAAAATTTAGAAAACTTTTCTTTAAGAAAGTGAGTGTGGTTTATACATACCAGTCCTGTATCAGTCCTTAACAGTCTCACACCGACAGGCTCAGGTGCTGCAGCCTCTCTTTTTGGTATGAACAGATATCTGTATTTTCCTGGTGCTTCTTCAAGTTGTGCTTTGGAATGACAGACCATTCTCCTTCTAGGCTCAGCTGTAGTATCGTTTATTTATTTATTTATTTATTTATTTATTTATTTATTTATTTATTTATGAAAGGAGACATTAACAAAATCATAGGATGGGGGGGTACAACTCCACACAATTCCCGCCACCCAATCTCCATATCCCATCCCCTCCTCAATAGCTTTCCCATTCTCTATCCCTCTGGGAGCATGGACCCAGGGTCGTTGTGGGTTGCAGAAGGTGGGAGATCTGGCTTCTGTAATTTCCCCGCTGAACATGGGCATTGACTGGTCGATCCATACTCCTAGTCTGCCTCTCTCTTTCCCTAGTAGGGTGAGTCTCTGGAGAAGCAGAACTCCAGGACGCTTTGGTGAGGTCTTCAGTCCAGGGAAGCCTGGCCGGCATCTTGATGGCATCTATATACCTGAAAGCAATAGTACACTAGAGTTTGCAGTGAGTACCCCCCAACACTTCATCTCCACTATTCCAACCTTCAGGTCTATGATTCTTCAACAATTTGTTTGGCTTTGTATGTTAACTCTCTTTTCAGCCACCAGGTTTCAGCTGTAGTATCTTTCGAGGTATGTATTTGGAATGTCAGTTATTGCATTTCTTGAAAATAGAGTCAGTGTTTCCCATGCTTATTGCTCCCACAGTGAACAGCATGGTTCACTTTTACTTAATGGGAATTAGGTCTTACACATTGGATATGTTGAATAAATATTAATTTAAACTGTACAGCTAAGGCCACAATGACTGGGTAGAATAATGGCATTTGTAGTGATTCTGGGAAAAAAATCATAATGATGGTAATGTTCAGATTTTACATATTAATTTAACCGATCAATATTCTGTACAAATGGACATGTACTGGGAGTAGATACTCAGATCAGGGCACACTAAGGACTTTATTCTGTCATTATAGTTGTCATTTATAAATATCTCAGTTACTCATCTCATTAAATATTTAAATTTTGTCACCTTTTTGAAAGATTTATTTATTTTTATTTCAGTGAGAGAGAAAACCACAGCATCACCCCAAAATATGTGGTATTGGGGTTCAACCCCAGGTCCTCACACATGCTCTAACATTACACTACCTGCCAATAACTAAAAGTATCTCTACAGGAAAGAAAATTAATCTTATGGATCCAATAATTTTAAATTTAATCAAATACAGTTTCTCATCTGGATTTTACAAGCCGCATTATCCAAGGAACAATCTAGGACAAGGAGCAGTTCCCAGCTGTGTATTAGAGAAGCAGCTAAAGGTATTCCCAAGGGTTGGATGGGGCCCAGGAGCCTCATGTTCTCAGCAGCCCAGTCAAATTCTGTGACTATTCAGAGAAACAGGACACAGCTTACTTCTTGGCAATAAAGCTTGTATGGCTAGTGTCTTCACATAAAAAAAAAGGACAAGTATTCTATCAGAGTATTTAATATTCATTTAATTTTTCTTAACTGAACACATAAAATAAACTGAAAAAGTTCATCACAATACACAATCACTTGAGGAAACTCGAAGTCAAAGTTAGGAACTCAAAGTAAGATAGCAAATGTGCTCTTCAAATACAAGAATTTATCTGTATTTTCATGGAAATAATTAAATTACCATTTGGCTAAATTTTATCACATATGGTAAACTAAAATAGCTAAGTAATATTAGCCACCTGTTTTACATTACACTTGCATTACTTATTATACAAAATATGTTACACAGATCATACTTTGTTTTGACTATTGAAAAACTATGCCTACTATGTTTACTGCTGTAACCTAGTAATTCCATGAGAGTCCCAGAGTTCCCTTGAGAATTTCTTTTGTTGACATGGCATCCTAAACTGCCAGAATCTACGTTTGAATATCCATGATTTTTCTAAAAAAATATGTTGTAACCTGTGTAGCCAAGCAATTATCCCTTTGGCTATTCACTGGAGTATTCCCAGGAGATCAAGCATTTCTATTCTAGGGCTGGAATGACTTATCTTTTGAAAGAATTATTACTTTGACTAGAAATTTACTTGCATAGAAGACCTTTAAACAACTAATACCCACATTACACTTACATGCTAGTAGCCACATTACTAGCTATATAAATAGTTGAACGGTACTGTTTTAGAGTCCAAGTTACAACATTGCCTTTCAGCAGAATCCAATGAAATCCTATTCAGTTTATTTTTTTATTTATAAAAAGGAAACACTACCATATACCATACCATAGGATAATACCATACCATAGGACAATAACATAGGATAAGAAGGGTACATTTGGGAGTTGGGCGGTAGGGCAGCGGGTTAAGCACACGTGGCACCAAGTGCAACGACCGCCATAAGGATCCGGATTGGAGCCCCCAACACCCCACCTGCAGGGGATTCACTTCACATATGGTGAGGCAGGTCTGCAAGTGTCTGTCTTTCTCTTCCTCTCTCTGGATTCCCCTCTTCTCTCCATTTCTCTCTGTCCTATCCAACAATGACAACATCAGCAACAATAATAACAACAACAATAATAACTAAACTAACAAGGGCAAAAAAAAGAAAGAAAGAAATATGTGCAGTGATAAAGCTTTGGACTCTCAAGCATGAGGTCCCGAGTTCGATCCCCGGCAACACGTGTGCCAGAGTGATGTCTGGTTCTTTCTCTCTCCTCCTATCTTTTTCATAAATAAATAAAATTTAAAAAAAAAGAAGGCAGGAGTCAGGCGGTAGCGCAGTGGGTTAAGCACACGTGGCTTCAAGCGCAGGGACCCGCATAAGAATCTCAGTTCGAGCCCGGGCTCCCCACCTTCAGGGAGTGAAGCAGGCAGTGAAGCAGGTCTGCAGGTGTCTATCTTTCTCTTCCCCTCCTCTCTCCATTTCTCTCTGTCCTATCTAACAATGACAACAATAATAACTACAACAACAATAAAAACAAGGGCAATAAAAGGGAAAATGAAATTTAAAAAAAAATTTTTTTTAAAAGGGTACATTTCCACACATTGCCCACCCCCAGAGCTCCATATCCAGTCTCCTCCCTTGATAGCTTCCCTATTCTTTATCCCTCTGGGAGTATGGATGTAGGATCATTATGGGGTACAGAAGGTGTCTGATATATGGCATGTAAAGATCTTCTCCCATTCTGTGAGGGGTCTTTTGGTTTAGGTAGTGTTTTCTTTTGCTGTGCAGAAGTTTTTAATTTGATTTCTTTACCATTATTGATGCACACTGAGAGCAGGGTCCTATAGGGGCCCACAAAGGGGTCCATTATGTTTTTCCTGATGGACATGACCAGTGACAGTGGCAAGAGGGATCTGTTAGAGGTCTAGGCCCATCATGTCTGTGTGGGAACTCCCTGAATAGGGCCCCGTGTGATGGGATAGCCTGATAGTGACTAAAGAGTCATGATTAAAGTATGCCACTCTCTTGCACCTTTTCAGCTTTTGTAGTCTTTACTTTGTCTGACACTGTTAGCGTTGAAGTGATTGGGGGATGCGTAATAGGAGGTAGGTGAGGCAGGTATCTAGGCCTAAGCAAAAACTATTTCATTAGGTGCTATACGGTGTCTTTTTAGTTCTTTCTACTTTCTTGCTTCATTTTTTGACTCACTGAAAATTATTGTACACTTTTCTTTAAGGTATATATTTTCCCCTAACTTATGGATACATGTGTCCTATATCATGGGCCCTGGTCTTTATTTAGGTTTTGAAGTTTTGTTAAGAAGTGTGCCACTCAAAATGGAGTTTAAGAGTCCTATGAGCTAGGAAAGGTCTCACCAGAATAATGAACCTGAAGAGTTGACATTCTATGCCTGACATCTCTGGACACACTTGGAAGTGAAGCATACTGAGATGGTATTGGATGCAGTGATTAGGTTGGGATTAGCAGATGCAGTATCAGTTGGTATGAATTGAGAGAAGCATGCAGGAAAGTGAGCCCCACCCTAGAGGTTCCAGGACTGGGAGATAAATGGTCTTTATAGAGTTTAGAGTTTAAGAAGGCAATAGATAGTTATTGCTATAATCAAATTATTTGACAGTTGGGTTAACCTTGGAAATCCCATTGTTAGGATTTGCTGTATCATACAAGATGTCACCATAATTTATGACCTTTTATGCTATTTATATATAGCTGTATCTTATAAAGTAATGCTATCAGTTGCTCCTTGACGGTCCCTGTTCAGGTGCCAAATGCCAAATGCCAGGCTAGCTTTGCAGGTGGGAGAGAGATGACCAGGGACTCATGGCTGAGCTGGGAATGCAGTTCAATCTTTATTGATGAGCGGGGATGCAGTGCAATCAATCTAATCTCTATTCATTAGAAAATCCTGTCCTTTATATCTCCTGAGGCGGAAGTGTCAGGAAGAGGAAGTACATAGGATAGGGGGTGGGGAGAAGGAAAAAGCACGCGAACCAGTGGGGATTAAACGGTGGAAAACAGGATGTGACTAGGAGAGGGGGCGGAGTGGAAAAAGAGCATGAACCAGTGGGGATTAAACCAGTGCGGGTCTCAAACAAAACAATGATTACGTAAATAGACCACAGCTTTAAGCAATGCAAGTGAACCTAATGTGATGATCAAAACAGAAGGGGTCTTAGAAGCAGAATTAGAAGCAGACCAACAGCTTCTGTTCTCCCTGATTTTAAAAATTGCCTAATTTTTTTAAAATCTATTTTTTAAACCACCTAGTTTTTCTCAGGTGTAATTTTGCTCACTCAGAACACAAAGTTTTCATGTTAAATTTCTTTAATACTAAAATCTGTATAATTCCTAAGGTTCTGTGATTTCCATGGTGGGATGACTTTGAGAGACAGGAAGACTTACTCCTCTTACTCCCTTTTGTAAGAAGCCATGTTGAGGTACAACTGACTTAAGTTATTATGACTTTTGTCACATGTCTTCTCCATCCCTTGGTATCCAATGATTTACTTATGGCTAGAGGCCTAAAATATTGGAATAAGAATTATCTTTTACTGAGGGAAGGATGTGCTATAACACGTAAGTCAGTATTGTTTCCAGAAAAGATTATTATTTATTCTGATAACAGACTGAAAAAGGTAGTCATTTCCTAAGCCTGTCAGAAAAGTTATGACATATCTTTTTCTTTTTTTATTTATAAAAAGGAAACATTGACAAAACCATAGGAAAAGAGGGGTACAACTCCACACAATTCCCACCACGAGAACTCCGTATTCTTTTTTCTATGCAAAAAATATCATGGCTTTTCAAACAACCCAACACATACAGAAGCTAAATTTATGGTTTGCTACATCATTCACATCAATGAATAGAGCTGTAACATTAACTATTCTAGTTTGGTAATTCTGACCTCTGGATCATCTTTTAGTCAGATTCTGGTAATTATCTTTTCTGTGGAGTATGGATCACATTGTGTGTATATGTATATGGTATTTATTTTTTATTAGAGGGTTAATGGTTTATAGTAAATACAGTTTTTAATACATGTGTAAAAATTCTCAATTTTCTGCAAAACATTCTCAATTACAGCCTAGATCCTCCTCTGCCATCATGAACCAGGACCTACCTTCCCACTCACACTGAGTCCTTTACTTTAGTACAGTACAACAAAGTCAGTGAGAGCTCTATTTTGTGTTTCCCCTTTTTGTTCTCATTTCTCAACTTCTGTCCATAGGTGAGATCATTCCACATTCATTATCTTTCTGGTTTATCTCACTTAACATGAGTCCTTCAAGCTCCATCCAAGATTAGGTGAAGCTGAATTCATCATCCTTCCCCTCCCCACCCCACCCCCAGAAACCAATGATCTCAGTTTAACCTCCAGAACCACTATAAATAAAATGTCATACAAGGTCAGGAAAATATAATAATAATAATAATAAACTGAATGGGACAGTGCACTTGGCATCCAGTGTCTCCTGCACTATCTGCTAAGGGCGTACTCCTACCTGAACACCTGTTCCAGATGGCCCTGAAGGGAGGCAAGATCCCAGGTACAGCTCTTGTAGATGCTGTAACTGGATGAAGACAGATGTAAATTGATTGACACACTGTGCCCAGTTATCCTACACTTCTGGGGTGATTGCATTAGGAATGTTGATGCAAAGAAGGAATCTCTTGAGATTTTTCATTTTGCCCATTAAGTTGGCCAAACATATGCAAGGTTGAGAATGTCCAAATACAATGTAATTCCACTTTCTTGGTACCATACAGAGACATGGCATGCAGAAACCTGTCATTTTTTGCTGGACAGTGAATATCTTGTCACGTTACTATGAGGTGCACCCGTTTTCTCTCCTGGATCCAGTTTAGGATATAGGTGAAGATTTTATCTATGGGTTTCTTCTTCACCGAGTTAGAAGTCTACAGGCACCTCCAAGCAGGGCATGTCCTTCTCTTTCCTTGAAGGTTGCCTGGCCATTAGTTTCTTCCTTTGTGAGTACACTAGGAGGCTGACTCAAGTCCACATACTCCAGAACTTCTACCCAGTGAACTCTAAGTTCAGCACCCACAGTTTACATCTGGAGTGAACATCCTGCTTGAGCAGGACATCAATTCTATCCATTATAGCTTTAAAACTTGGATTCTTGGTAACATGTCTTGATCCAGGGTTCTCAAAGAGAGAGTCTGTTAAAGGGCCAGTGATGCACCAGGGTCTTCAGGGTTCCCCAGAACCTGTGAGTGTGTGCTTTAAGAAAAAGACTTGTGGGGGTCGGGCGGTGGTGCAGTGGGTTAAGCGCATGTGGAACAAAGCGCAAGGACTGGCATAAGGATCCTGGTTCGAGACCCCGGCTCCCCACCTGCAGGGGAGTCGCTTCACTCTCTGTCCTATCCAACAATGAACAACATCAACAATGGCAATAATAATAACCACAACGAGGCTACAACAACAAGGGCAACAAAAAGGGGGAAAAATGACCTCCAGGAGCGGTGGATTCATGGTGCAGGCACCGAGCCCAGCAATAACCCTGGAGGGAAGAAAAAAAAAAAAAAAGAAATAGACTTGTGAAGAGCTCTGCAGACAGGTTCTTCAGGGAAGAGATGGTCAAATTCTCATCTCTCAGCAGGTTCTAAATGGCCAATTGTAGGAGACTGGATGGCTTGTTGTAGCTTATCTGGTGTCTTTCTCTTCAGGCAGCAAACCAGCTATGATGAGGTTGGCTGTGTGCTCAGAACTCAGGTCTTTGGAGAACCAACAGACAGACTGAAGCTGAATTCATAATTCTTAATAGATGAGTAGTATTCCATTGTGTATATATATACCTCAACTTTCTTAGCCACTCATCTGCTGTTGGACACCTAGGTTGCTTTCAGGTACTGGCTGTTACAAATTGCACTGCTATGAAAATAGGTATACACAAATCTTTCTGGATAGAGTGTTTGATTCATTACGATATATCCCCAGGAAAGCATCAGAAAGAGTAATTACAACAAATATCAGAGAGGTTGTGAGGGTGGAGGAACCCTTCTGCACTGCTGGTGGGAACATATAGTTTTTATTGTATACTATACTTAAAGAACATTGTGTTAAAGTCTCTGTATTCTGATATTTTCCTTTGAAGTTATTGTGGGTTTTTGTTGTTGTTGTTGTTTCTTTGCCTTCAGGGTTATCACTGGGGCTCAATGCTGGCACTATGAATCCACTGCTCTTGGTGGCCATTTTTTTTTCATTTTATTGGATATTACAGAAAGAAATTTAGAGGAAAGGGGAGAGGAAGAGAGAGAGAAGGAGAGAAAGAGAGACCTGCAGATCTGCTTTACCATTTATGAAGCATTCCCCTGCAAGTGAGGAATAGGGGCTTGAATCTGGGTCCTTGGCATATACTTGAGCATAATACTGTGTGCACTTAAGGGAGCGTGCCACCACACAGCCAAACCCTCAGCCCCCAGCACTTTACAGTGACTGTAGTTATATCAAGTTCCATCCTTCAGGTTTTTTAATATTTATTTATTCACTCCTTTTTGTTGTCCTTCTCATCGTTGTTAGATAGGACAGAGAGAAATGGAGAGAGGAAGAGAAGACAGAGGGGGAGAGAGAAAGATAGACACCCTCAGACCTGCTTCACCATCTGTGAAACGACTCCCCTGAAGGTGGGGAGCCGGGGCTCAAACCAGGATCTTTATGCTGGTCCTTGTGCTTTGTGCTACGTGCGCTTAACCCACTGTGCTACCACCCAACTCCCTGTCCTTCAGTTTTTTGGTTCAACAAGATTCTGATGTTTTCTACCAGAATTTTAGGTAGGACCTCTGTTAGTTTACAATTATGGCATACTGACAGATTAATCCTGAAATGTTTTGAACATGATACCATTCTACTTGTTTTAAAGAAAAAAGTGTGCTTTTGGGGTTGGAGAAATAGCATAATGGTTATGCTAAAGATTTCTGAAGTCCCAGGTTCAGTAAGCTAGAGCTGAGCAATGCTCTGGTCTTTCTGTATCTTTATCATTAAAATAAATAAAATATTTTAAAGGCTTTATTTATTTATTTATTTATTTATTGCAGTGAAGGAACATAGGAGTGTAGCTATGATCATCCATCTGTAGGACCTTAGGAGAACCTTAGGAAAACCACTTAATTTTACTCAGGTGTGATTTTTCTGACTCAGAACACAAAGTATCTGGTGCTAAATTTCTTTAATACTAAAATCTGTGCTGGTCTCCATGTTCCATGATTTCCATGATGGGATGACTTTCAGAGATAGGAAGACTTACTCCTTTTACTCCCTTTTGTAAGGCTCAACCTGACGCTGTTGACTGGCTATGGAAGAAGGGCAAATGCTAGAAGAAGTAAGTAGCTATGTTAAGGTACAGCTGATATATAATAAATTGCATAGATTTAAGTGAAATATTTTTATGTGCTCTGACTTGTATATTCCCATGTGAAGCCAACATCACAGTCAGTATAGTGAATGCGATACATCCATTACTCCCAAACTAATTTGTATCTCTTCATGGTTCCTTCTTCCTCTACCTCGTCTCGGGCAGGTAATTACTAGTGTGTTTTCAGTCTCTGTAAATTGACATATAGTATTATCTCTTGGTGGTTTTTATTTACATGACTCTAGTGACAATATTTTTACTTTTTATGGGCTTGTTATTCATGTATCCTCTTGGGTTAAGTATGTCTCAGATGTTTTGCCCATTTATTTATTATTTTCCTCTTATTGGGCTTTCAGAGGTTTAATATATCCCACATTTAAGTCCTTTATCAGATATATGCTTTCTAATTATTTTCCTGTTTCCTATCTTATCTTTTTATTTTCTAACTCCTCTTTTAAAGGACAGAAATTACATAAAGCCTGCATTTCTGACCCATATAAGTATGAGATACCACAAAATAGTGGTGGTTTAATTTTGTTTTTTGCCACGGGGTTATCGCTAGGACTCAATGCCATCACTATGAATCTGCAACACCTGGTGGCTATCCCCCCTCTATTTTTATTCATTTATTTTTTTAAGTAGGAGAGAAATTGAGAGGGGAGGAGAAATAGGGGAGGGAAATACTGGTAGACACCTGAAGACCTGCTTTACCACTTGTGAAATGGACCCCTTGTAGGCAGAGAAGGGGGGCTCCAAAAATGTGACCTTGCCCTTGATAATATGTGCACTTAATCGGCTGTACCACAACCTGGCCCCTATGGTGGTGGATTTTTTTAATATATATTTTTTAATTTGCTTTTTACTCCTTTTGTTGCCCTTGTTGTTTTTTATTGTTGTTGTAATTATTATTGTTGTTGTCATTGTTGGATAGGACAGAGAGAAATGGAGGAGGGGAAGACAGAGATAGGGAAAGAAAGATAGACACCTGCAGACCTGCTTCACTGCCTGTGAAGCGACTCCCTGCAGGTGGGGAGTGGGGGTGGGAAGGCTCAAATTAGGATCCTTACGCTGGTCCTCACACTTTGCTCACTACACGTGCGCTTAACCCGCTGCACTATCGCCCGACCCCCCGATGGTGGTAGTTTTAAGATACTAAGTTTTAGGGCAGTTTACCACATAGAATAGTAGAATCAGAACATTCACCATGGAATTTTTTTTATCTTTATTTACCAAAGAACTGGGGGCCTGGCAGTAGTACACCAGGTTAAGTGCAGAACTGGCATAAGGACCAAAGAATTAATAAAGTTGATAGCAGACATGGAATAAGGCAGCATATCTAATAAACAATTCCGTTTCTTTCCTCACCCAGTAACTATGTTTTCACTTATTTGAGAAGCTGGATGCCATCCTCGAATTCTGTATTTTCAGGTGCTGAGAAAAGAGAAATCTCCCTCCTCTCCTTCCTCAGAGTCCTTTGCTTTAGAGAGGGTAAAGAGGAGGGGGGCTTTGGGATCCTGGTGCATAGCAATAGAATAGAAAGGACCTAGGCTGGGAGTGAGAGTGTTTTGCAGACACTCATCATAGTGAAATAATTTTTACCCATGTATCAACACTTTTACTGTAAACCATTACCCCCCCAATTAAAAAAGTAGAAGCAAACAAATTATTTCTTTGTAGAAATAAGACTACCCCCTTCTATCAGTCACCTATTTTGGAAAATAAGATGATAGTTTTCTCAAGGTGCTTCTGAAGTTGGCAACTCTATGGCAAGTTCAGTGGAATAGCAAACTCCAGAAAATTTTCCTTCAGTGCTCTGGAGCTCCATTCTCCAACTCTCTCCACTCCCTTTGCTTACCAGGGCTAGGTACTATCCTCTTAATAACTACCTTTTATTTTTAAAAATTATTCTTTTTTCCCCATTACTTATTATTTATTGGATAAAGACAGAGAGGAATTGAGAGGTAAAAGAGAGATAAAGAGATACCTACAGCACTGCTTCACAGATGGTTAAGCTTTCCTCCTATAGATGGGGATTAGGGGTTCAAACGTGGGTCCTTATACATTATCATGTGTGCTCAATCGGGTGCAACAATGCCTGGCCACCTAGGGTTCTCTTTTTTAAAAATTTTAGTTAGTGATTTAATAATAACTAACAAGACTGTAAATTAACAGGAGGACAATTCCACACAGTTCCCACCACCAGAGTTCCATGTCCCATACCTTTCATTGGATACTTCTCTATTCTTTATCCCTCTGGGAGTATGGATCAGAATTCTTTATGGGGTGCAGAACATGGGAGGTCTGACTTCTGTAATTGCTTCTCCACTGGACGTGAACATTGGCAGTTCAATCCATACCCCCAGCTTGTTTCTATCTTTTCCTAGTGGGATAGGACTCTGGAGAGGTGAGGCTCATGGACAAAATGGTGAAGTCTCCCAAGGGAAGTCAGGATGGCATCATGGTAGCATCTGCATTGGTGACTGAAAGACGGTAAGATATAAAGCAAATTGTTCAATAAACAGGAAGGGGGGCCGGGTGGTGGTGCACCCAGTTGAGCGCATAGGTTACAATGCACAAGGAGTTGGCTTCAAGAAATGCTTCATGAGTGGTGAAGCAGTGCTGCAGGTATCTTTCTGTATATGTCCCCCTTCTTGATCTGGCTGTCTATATCCAATAAATAATGTGATTTTTTAAAAAGGAATCCTGGGGGTTGGGCAGTAGCGCAGCTAGTTGAGCGCACATGGCACAAAACACAAGGACCGGCATAAGGATCCTGGTTTGAGCCCCACTCCCCACCTGCAGGCAGGTCTGTAGGTGTCTATATTTCTCTCCCCCTCTCTGTCTTCCCCTCCTCTCTCTGTTTCTCTCTGTCCTATCCAACAGCAAATAACATCGACAACAACAATAATAACCATCACAAGGCTACAACAGCGGGGGCAACAAAAGGGGAAAAAAAGGCTTCCAGTAGCAGTGGATTCATGCAGGCACTGAGCCCCAGCAATAACCCTGGAGGCAAAAAAAAAGGGGGAATCCTAAGGTGGAAATAGGGGGAAATGAAACTAGGGGTCTTCATGTGGAAAGAAGCTAGGAAATTTATTTTAGGTATGTTCCATGTGGCCCATGACTTTGGTAATTTTTGTCTGAGTCCAACAGCTAATATGCAGGTGGACTAAAAGTATTGTCTGGGAAGATGGTGTCACAGTTGAGAATAGGACTAGAAAGCTAGGTTAGGTTAGTGAGTAGCTTCCAAAAATGAAGAACGTATATAAATACCATTAAGTGTTAACCCCGTTGATTTGACCTACAGCCCATATATATTCATATGTAGTGCAGGAGCCTGTGTAATCTCTGATTCTCTCAATCTGAGCTCTCAGTTCATGATCACAGCTAGGAACATTCTAGGCTTCACTCTTTTCAGGACCAGTCTTCCTCAAGTGGCAGAGTTGGTTGACCCAACCTTCCTTAGGAGAGTGGGGTAGTCCTTTAAAACTTATTCATAAGGAATAATCTTCTATTTTACACCTCTTATCATTTGAAAAAATTTTGTATAAAAGTGTCCTTTCTAAACAATATCATGGAGAAACACACATTTATTGATCTATCCATCCATTCACCAACCTATCCAGTTATGTTTTTATTCACTTATACTGTAAGTATTATTGTACATTTTTGTATGTCTAGTTCTGAAGAGAGGTGGGGAACACATGTTAGAATCTTTCAGTGACTATTACTACCTCCTGGCCAACTGTGGGTGATTAAAAAGAGAACCTAGGATTTCTTCTTGAGATATCTTTTCATTCATCTGGACTCACTGTAAATATTTTCAATGAATATGTACTACTTCATGAAAGATCAGATGTGTGTGAATGCAGCAAAAGTTCTCTCAGTTACAGAATTAGACATCTCAGGTAACCGAGAAAAGGAAATGGAGGAGATAGTATTGAGTTCCTATATAAGCAATATTCCTTTTTTATTTTATTTATTTATAAAAAAGAGACATTAACAAAACCATAGGATAAGAGGGGTACAACTCCACACAATTCCCACCACCAGAAGTCCGTATCCCATCCTTTCCCTTGATAGCTTTCCTATTCTTTATCCCTCTGAGAGTATGGACCCAAGGTCATTGTGGGATGCAGAAGGTGGAAGGTCTGGCTTCTGTAATTGCTTCCCCAATGAACATGGGCATCGACAGGTCGATCAATCCATACTCCTAGTCTGCCTCTCTCTTTCCCTAGTAGGGTGGGGCTCTGGGGAAGTGGAGCTCCAGGAAACATTGGTGGGGTTGTCTGTCCAGGGAAGTCTGGTCGGCATCATGCTAGCATCTGGAACCTGGTGGCTAAAAAGAGAGTTAACATACAAAGCCAAACAACTTGTTAAACAATTATGGACCTAAAGGCTGGAATAGTGCAGATGAAGTGTTGGGGGGGCCCTCCATTTTGTAGGTAGCTAGTAGGCATATCTTAGTTATATTCCAAAGGTCCTATGGTTATACTAGTTTTTTTTTCCCCCTTTTTCTTTTTGCCCCAGAGCCTGAAATCTGATATGCAGGTGGATCTAAGTTATTGTCTGGGGAGATGACGTAATGGCTGGATAAAGGACCAGAAAGCTGGATCAGGGAAGAGACTAGCTCCCTAATTTGGAAAAGGGGTATAAATATTGTTGACTGTAAGAAACCATCAATTTTATTTGGTCTAGGGCCCATATTCAGCTTAGGAGCCTATGTGACCTTTGCATCCCTGTAGATCTGAGGTCACATTCTGCAGTCATGAGTAGGAACATTCCAAGCTGCCCCAATATAGACCCATCTTCCTCAGGTGTAGCATAGAGTATGTTGTCCAGCCCCCCTTCAGAGAATGGAACATTCTCTACCATTGTTGATCCAAGTTGAGGGTAAGATCCTATGGGGGCCCACAAGGGGGTCTATTGTGCTGTTCCTGACAGAGATGGCCAGTAACAATGTAAAGAGGAATTTATTTGAGGTCTAGGCCTGTCATGTCCATTTGGGAATCTCAGGACACCCTAACTAGGGCCCCAGCTGATGGGGTGGCCTGATAGTGACTAAGGAGTCACATTAGATTATGCCAGTCTCTTGCCTTTATTCATCTTTTGCAGTCCTTGCTTTGCTAAGGTTAGCTTTGAAGTGAGTGAGAGAACTGTTATAGGAAGTAGGTGAGAAGGGTGAGAAGTCTAATTAGATACTATTTCATTAGAAACTTTATATTGACTCACTGTAGACTATTGTGTACTTTTGCTTTCAGGTATATATTTTGCCCTAATTTATGGATACATATGAACATATGCTCTGTCTCAGAGGACCTGGTCTATATCTAGGTTTTAGGACTTTGTTAGGAAGTGAACCACCTGGATTCTTAGCCTAGAGTTGATGTAGAGTTTCTATTCTCAGTAGACATGCTTCTGCACTTCAAAATGATAGGTTAGAGAATTTTGAAATGGTTTCCTTCTTTTCTCTATGTGAAATCAGATGGGGATTATTTTGGCATGACTGCTTGCACTAAACAGTACCTGAATGTCTGAGCAGAATGTAATTAGAGAACTCTTAAGTATCTGTAGATCTTTGACCACCACTGTTCTTATTTTCTTTACACTACATTTCCTTTTTTTTTTTTTTTTTTGTTCCTCAGAAGCAAGTGAAAGTAGAACCCAGAGAAAGAATCATGGATTTAAAAGTGCTGAGATTACAAATTGTGCTGCCAAGAACATATGTGTACACAGATCTTTTTGGATGGATGTGTTGGGTTCCTTAGGATATATCCCCAGGAGGGGAATTGCAGGGTCATAGGGTAGGTCCATTTCTAGCCTTCTGAGAGTTCTCCAGACTGTTCTCCACAGAGGTTGGGCCAATTGACATTCCCACCAGCAGTGCAGGAGGGTTCCTTTGACCCCACACCCTCTCCAGCATTTGCTGCTGTTACCTTTTCTGATGTGTGACATTCTCACAGGAGTGAAGTGATATCTCATTGTTGTCTTGATTTGCATTTCTCTGACAATCAGAGACTTGGAGCATTTTTTCATGTGTTTCTCGGCCTTTTGGATCTCTTCTGTGGTGAATATTCTGTCCAAGTCCTCCCCCCATTTTTGGATGGGGTTATTTGTTGTCTTGTTGTTGAGTCTGGTAAGCTCTTTATATATGTTGGTTATTAAACTCTTATCTGATGTATGGCATGTAAAGATCTTCTCCCATTCTGTGAGGGGTCTCTTGATTTGGGTAGTGGTTTCTTTTGCTGTGAATAGCCAAAACCTGGAAGCAACCCAGGTGTCCAACAACAGATGAGTGGCTGAGCAAGCTGTGGTATATATACACAATGGAATACTACTCAGTTGTAAAAAATGGTGACTTCACCGTTTTCAGCCGATCTTGGATGGACCTTGAAAAAATCATGTTGAGTGAAATAAGTCAGAAACAGAAGGATGAATATGGGATGATCTCACTCTCAGGTCGAAGTTGAAAAACAAGATTAGAAAAGAAAACACAAGTCGAACCTGAAATGGAATTGGAGTATTACACCAAAGTAAAAGACTCTGGGGTGGGTGGGTGGGTGGGGAGAATACAGGTCCATGAAAAATGATGAATGAAATAGTGGGGGTTGTATTGCTAAATGGGAATCTGGGGAATGTTATGCATGTAAAAAAAAAAAAGAAGTAGAAACGCAAAGCAGAAATTGACTGAGTTTGGAGTATGGCACCAAAGTAAGAAAGCAGAAGTATACTAGAGTTTGCAGTGAGTACCTCCCTAATACTTCCTCTCCACTTTTCCAAGCTTTGGGTCCATGATTGCTCAACAATTTGTTTGGCTTTGTATGTTAACTCTCTTTTTAGTCACCAGGTTCCAGGTGTCATCAGGATGCCGGCCAGACTTCCCTGGATTGAAGACACCACCAATGTGTCCTGGAGCTCAGCTTCCCCAGAGACCCATCCTACTAGGGAAAGAGAGAGGCATACTGGGAGTATGGACCGACCAGTCAACGCCCATGTTCAGCGAGGAAGCAATTACAGAAGCCAGACCTTCTACCTTCTGCAACCCTCAATGACCCTGGGTCCATGCTCCCAGAGGGATAGAGAATGGGAAAGCTATCGGGGGAGGGGGTGGGATATGGAGATTGGGTGGTGGGAATTGTGTGGAGTTGTACCCCTCCTACCCTATGGTTTTGTTAATTAATCCTTTCTTAAATAAAAATAAAAAATAAAAAAATAAAAATAGATAAATAAATAAACACATTTAAAAAATAATAATAAAAAATAAAAGTGCTGAGATTAACTTTTTTTTGTTGGGGTAGCATTATTAGAAAGAGAAGCACAGTCTTTTCATAACGGATGTACACTTTTGTCTCTTGCCTACTGTTCTGGAGAATAGAGAAACTTTCCAGAGAAGGAACTTGAGAAAGGAACAGAAAGGAGACTATTACTAGTGGACAGCAGGCTTCTGTCTTTGGCTTAAATATATTCTTTTCTGTGGCTGCTCTGAACAATGGGGGGAAAATAAGCGTTTAGAACACATACTGAGAGACTAGAGTGAAATTACAAAGTCCTGCATCACAGTCAACCTCAAGAGAGAGAGTGACTGAATAAAGTCATAATAGGAGTTAGGGGTTGGTGACTTCTGTTGTTGAAATGTTAGCAAAGGAGACAGATTCAGAATTGTAAAGTGGTTGCAGGGATCAGGACAGGGATCCAAATAGGACTGTTTCTCCAGTCTCATAAGCTGATTTATGGCAGGCCCAAATATTCCTTGTGAGTAGTTTCCTATTTTTTTATTTCAACAGCTTCCATTTTCTTTCTTTCTTTTTTTATTCAGGTACATTTATTTTATGCTCAATATATCCCTAGGCCATAAGTTTTTGTTTCTTTAGTTTCTTCTGGGATGTCATTTTCTTCTGTGCACCCTCCTCCTCTGGTTTAGAGACAATCTGCTCTTTTTCAGTGAGGATCATCTAAATGTAGCAGGGAGATCTCAGGTATGAGTTAATCCAACCAAGAGCTCTATAAGTTTGGTGCCTTATCTTCAGGGCTTTGTTCACCTGGATATTCTAAATAACCAGGGAATCTACATCTAGGCCCTTAAAGTCAACATTGCTCTCTTGAGTTTTTAAGTATGTGCAGCAGAAACTCAGCATTCTTCTTGGACCACCAACTTTGAGTCCAGCCCCACTGTTAAGCCTGGGGACACCTACCAATACTGCCACTATAATGATAGAATGGCACACCTATCTTCTATAGAGTGACAGCCTTCAGATACTTAGTGGCTTTTCAGATACGCATGCCTTTGGTGGCCTGGGCAGTTTCTTGAGTGTTCTTACAATGAACACAAAGGTTTGAGCCTCTTGACTTGCATGATTTTGTTGGGTTTTCTGAGTCAAGCGAGTAGCAATTTTGTTAGAGGTCACCATGAATGCTTTGATAGTGTTCCCTAGTTGGCATCCTGCTGCCCGGCTCCTCCCCATTGTGCCCATTCACATGCTCTGACATGGCCCCCCACATGGTGGGCCATCACCTGCACCAGGCAATTATTAGGTGAAAGACTCCTCCTCATGCAGGCCCAGAGACCCACACCACTGAAGTCAGGATGGTGGCAATGACAGCAGGATTCAGCTTCCATTTTCTTTATGAATTAATTTGCATTTCCCTAGTGGCGAGTGATACTACTCAACATGTACTTATAGGTCATTTGCATGGGTTATTTGATAAAGTGCCAACTACTGAAAAAAAAAATCAGGTTATTAATGGTTGGAAGAACTCTTGTTTCCATTCTGACTGTTTAACTCTTTTTTTTTTTTTTTTTGCCTCCAGGGTTATTTCTGGGTCTCAGTGCTCATCTACTGCTCCTGGAGGCTGTTTTTCCCCCCTTTTGTTGCCCTTGTTTTATTATTATTTTTTAATCATTGTTGTGGTTATTGTTGTTATTGATGTCATCGTTGTTGGGTAGGACAGAGAGAAATGGAGAGAGGAGGGGAAGACAGAGAGGGGGATAAAAAGATAGACACCTGCAGAGCTGCTTTACCACTTGCGAAGCGACCCCCCAGCAGGTGGGGAGCCAGGGACTCGAACCAGGATCCTTACCACGGTCCTTGCGCTTTGTGCCATGTGTACTTAACCCGCTGCACTACCGCCTGACTCCTGAGATGACATTTTTATTATTTTAATTTCAGATAGAGACAGCAGGAGAAAAGAAACACCACAGCACTGGAGCTTCTCCTGGTGTCAGACACTCCCATGTAGTGCTCAAATCTGGGCAGTGTACATGGCAAGGCAGTCAACCTACTGGGTGAGCTATCCCTGAGCTCCCTACATATTATAGTAGCTGATTTCATTAACAACACAATTAAAAGCATAGTTAAGAACGAAATTCCAAATCTAATAGCTAATGCTTTTTGCTAACTCTAATGTTAATACAACTCATCATAATCTATTATTAAAATACTTGAAGAGGGCTTATAAATTTGGAGCTGCCATAGCTTATTTCTCTTGTTTCACCTGCTTAGCATTTTGAAGAATGATACACATAGTCATTACTACGAGACTTCTCAAGCTAAAAATCAGAAGACCACCAAAATATGTGTGAGCCCAATCAACTGCCCCATCCAACCCCAGCCAAGCCATTAACCTGTACAGTCATAAGCAAGACATTATTTTTTTAAATATTTTTATTTTATTTTACTAGATATATAAAGAGAAATTGAGAGGGGAAAGAGAAATAGAAGGGGAGAGAAAGAAAGACAACTGCAGTCCTACCTCATTACTTGTGAAGTTTCATATCTGCAGGTGGGAGAGTTTGAACTGGGTCTCTGTGCATGGTAATGTGTGTGCTCATCCAGGTACACAACAGCCACCCCATGGTTGTAAGCAGTGAAATGTCAAGGTAGCATATCGCATATTGCACAGAATTACTGGGGCAGTAGATAATGAATGATTCTCTTTTGATGGCAGAATATGCTGCATAAAGACACCAGATAATAATAACAATATTAATACTAATCCAATAGTTTTAAATATTGTAATTATTGTTTAACTTCGGTTGCTAAAACTTCATCTAAAATCAGAAAAAAATGAATCCTACTCTGGACTGAGTACTTTGTTTCTTTGAAGCTCTATGGGTTTCAATTTCCTCAATAATATTACCAATGGCATGGGTCAATTAGGAGAAACATATTGAGAAAATGAGTGATATACATGATGTCTGGATCACAATATATGCTCAATAAATGGCAAGCAATAAGAAAAATTGACCATAACAATGGCAGATTTAGTAAATTGGATTGTGTTGATTATACCTCCTATAAAATAGTTAATGCAGAGTTAAAACTAAACCAATTATGGACTGTTTTTTGTAAAACATATATTACTCTCTTATTATGCTAGGCTGATACTTTGTGTAGGACTCAGTTCCTACAGGATCCCACCTCTCTCAGCAGCTATTAGTTATAAATGGGTTTTTGCTAGTTTGGGGACAACTATAAAAAAAAGCAAAACAAAAAAATATATACTAAAAAAAGAATATTCAATAAATGGTAGAAAATAAATAGAATACTTCAGCTAGAACAGATCAAGGGTGAAAAGAAAACAGTAGCAAGTATGCTAAATATCCAACTATATCAGTAATCACTTCAAACAACAGCAGTCTAAATACACCAACTAAAAGAAAAAAAAAATCTTGTCCCTACCAGCACTTGTTGTATCTGTCCTTTCTAATGTTTCTCACATAACTAATCCAAACCCACTGTCAACTAACACTATATCACTTCAGAAGCATACAATAATAAGTCTTTCATTTTTTCTGTGTTTTAAATTTTTTATATTTTTATTGAAGTTACTGCTTTAAAATATAGTCACTGACCATTGACACATGGGTATAATTTCATTAGATACCAGGATCCCAAAGTTCTTTCCCACTGCTTCCCTCTCCCTCTTTCCCAAGAGTCCTTTGCTTTGATTCAATACATCCTGCCCCTCCATCTTTCACTTTGTGTATTCCCTCCTTGTCCCTATTTATTAAATCCCACTAAAAAGTGAGAACATTCAGCATCCATCCTTTTCTTTTTGGCTTACTTAATGTAGCAGATGTCCTCAAGTTGCATCCAATATGATGCAGAGGAGATGATTTCATCATTTTTAACAGCTGATTAGCATTCCATTCTGTAAATATACCACCATTTTTAGTCACTCACCTGTTCTTAGACATGTAGATTGATTTCAGATTTTGACAGTTAAACAAACTGTGCTGCTGTGAACACAGTTCTACATAGATCTCTTCCGATAGGGATTTTTGTTTCCTTTGGGTATATCCCTAGGAAGGCCATTGGGAAGGATAGGTCCTTTGCTAGTGTTCTGAGAAATCTCCAGACTGTTTTCCACAAGGGTTGGACCAATTTACATTCCCACTAGCAGTGCAGAAGTGTCCTTTTTTTCTCCACATCCTCTCTAATATTTGTTGGTATTGTCCTTTCTAATACATGACCGTCTCACAGGTATAAAGTGGTATCTCATGTTGTTTTCATTGCCATTTATCTGATAATCAGTGACTTTGAGCACCTTCTCATGTGTCTGTTGGCCCTCTGGATCTCTTCCTCAGTGAATTTTCTTTTAATGTTCTTACCCCATTTTTAATGGTGTGTGTGTGTGTGTGTGTGTGTGTGTGTGTTAAGTTTACTGAGCTCTTTATGTATTTTGGTTATTAGCCATTTATCTGAAGTATATTGTATAAAGATCTCTCACACTGCAGTGTTTTTCTCTTTGAGTGGTGGTAACTTTTGTTGTGAAGATATTTTTCAGTTTGATGTAGTTGATTTAGTTTTGGTTTTGTTTTCTTTGCTGTTGAATTTGAATCTTTGAAGATTTATTTTTGAAGCATAGATCGTGAAGTGTTCTACCAATACTGGATGTATTTGGTGGTATCTGGTCTAATGTCTTTGTCTTTGAGCCACTTGGAGTTGACTTTTGTGCACAGTGATATGTGGTGGTTCAATTTCATCTGCTTGCATGTTTCAGTTCAATTTTTCCACCGCCACCTGTGAAGAGATTCTCCTGCCTCCATTTAATGTTTTGTGTCCCCTTGTCAAAAATTAGTCATTCATAGGTGTGGAGGTAATAAATTATTTCTAATTATGGGAGTCGGGCAGTAGCGCAGCGGGTCAAGCGCACGTGGCACAAAGAGCAAGGACCAGCATAAGGATCCTGGTTCGAGCCCCCAGCTCCCCACCTGCAAGGGAGTAGCTTCACAGGTGGTGAAACAGGTCTGCAGGTATCTATCTTTCTCTTCCCCTCTCTGTCTTCCCCTCCTCTCTCCATTTCTCTCTGTCCTATCTTAACAACGATGACATCAATAACAACAACAATAATAACTACAACAATAAAAAAAGAGCAACAGAAGGGAAAATAAATAAATAAAATTTTTAAAAAATCTTTAAAAAATAAAATAATTTCTAATTACATCCTAATATTTCTTATGCCACTGTTGTATTTATCTCACCTATACAGATGCTATAATCATCAGATACATTACTGACAGTATTATTTTAGCATGATCTATTTTGATAGCTAATATAGTAGATTGATATTATTATTGCAGAAATTAAGAGTAAGAAATTTTTATTTATCCCTCAGTTATTTTGTTTTTCCAGTGCTCTATGTTTCTGTACATGGTGCACTGCACTGATTTCTCTATCATTTTCTTTCTCTCTATAGAACTTTCTTGCAGAGGTAGTATGTTGGCAAAAGTTTTCCTTAATTTTCTTTGCCTGAGTAAGTATTTATTTCTTTTACTTCTAAAGAATGATTTTATAGAACTTAGAGTTCTGAGGCAGAGTCAAGATGGCGAACTGAGAAGTAGCTTCTGGTCTGAGTTCCGACAACAACTGCTAGAAACGGTAGGATTTTTTGCCTTCAGCAGGACAGTGAATTCGGGGTCCTAGCTGTGACACCAAGGGGGTGAATATAGCCCAGTTTGGGTTAGAATATAGAGGAAAAAGAAAGGAAATTTTTTTTTATTATTCCCGAAGTGCACCCCTCCCCCCCCATAACCAGACCCTGGGTGCAAGAGAGCTGCTCCTATCAGGCTTCCCTGCTGAGCTTCTTTTTCTACCAAGATTCCTGGCCCAACAGGGGTTCCATTTCAAGTCTATTCCTTTCTGAAACCCTTGGCCCTCTTTCTTTCTAAATGGCCAATTGGATCTACAAAAGGGAAAGACTGCCCTGAGGGTTTTTGTTTGTTTTTGTTTTTTGGTTTTGGGTTTTTGTTTGTTTTACCTTTACCAGGTTCCAGATGCCATCAGGATGCCGGCCAGGCTTCACTGGACTGAAGACCCCACCAATGTGTCCTGGAGCTCTGCTTTCCCATAGACTCACCCTACTAGGGAAAGAGAGAGGCAGATTGGGAGTATGGATTAACCAGTCAATGCCCATGTTCAGCGGGGAAGCAATTACAGAGGCCAGACCTCCCACCTTCTGCAACCCACAACGACCCTGGGTTCATGCTCCCAGAGGGACAGAGAATGGGAAAGCTATTGGGGAGGGGAGGGGATATGGAGATTGAGTGGCAGGAATTGTGTGGAGTTGTAACTCCTCATCCTATGATTTTGTTAATGTCTCCTTTCTTAAATAAATAAATAAATTTTAAAAAAAGAAAGAAATGAGTGTTGAATATTCAAGCTATCGTATCCTAGATCTCTTGAGTAGCTTCCTCTAGTCTAGTAAGCATTAAGTAGCCATCCTAACATGGAGCATTGAGTATGCTAGCTGAGCCTAACTGAGCTATCACTGAGAAACCTTTTATACTATAGTTACATTGAGTAGCCTCGTGAAGTCTAGCTAGTACTGAGTAGTCTATCTTAGCCTGGATCCATTGAGTAGCCTAGCCTAGCTTAGCTATCATTGAGAGGCCTATTCTAGTATAGATAGCATAGAGTAGCCTAGTCTAGTTTAATTAATGTAGGGCAGGCTATTGTAGTCTAGATAGTATTAAGTAGCCTAGTAAAGTTTAGCTAGAATTGTGTAGCCTATCCTAGCATGGTATGTATTGAGTAGCCTAGCCTCACTTACTTATCATTGAGAGGCCTATTATAGTGTAGATAGCATTGAGTATTCTACTCTAGCTTAGATAGCACAGAGGCCTATTCAAATGTAGATAGCCTTGAGTAGCCTGACTTAAGTTAGTTTAGCAATCATTGAGAGGCTAGGCTACTCAATGAATGTTAGGCTAGGTTAGGCTACTCAATGCTAGTTAGATTAAAGTAGGCCTCTGTATGATAGCTAAACTAGGCTAGGCTACTCAAAGCTATCTAGACTAGAATAGGCCACTCAATGTTAGGTAAACTATGCTAGGCTATTCAATTCCTGTCAGGCTATAATAGGCTACTCAATGCTAGCTAGACTAGAATGGGCCACTCAATGCTAGCTAAGCTAGGCTAGGCTTTTGGTATGCTTCTAAAAACCCCTTCTGTTTCATTAGTTTAATCCCCCCTGCTTAACACTGCATTCTATTTACATAACCACTTCATTCTATTTACATAACCGCTGTTAACAAGCACCACCCTCCCTCCAGGGCATTGGTGGTTCAGTGGTAGAATTCTTGCCTGCTCTGCCCCCTCTCCTTGTCACACCCTGATTTTCACCAGTCACTTTTCTCTCCACCCTCTCTGCTTCGCATCCTGTTCCCACCCTACTGGGCTAGTATATTTATAAGGACAAGATTGTTTGTAGTTTTAGTTTTAGCCTAGCTTGGTATAGATTGCGCTGCATCCTGCATGAATAAAGAGATACTGCGTACAGCTCAGCCATGAGTCCCTGGTTGTCTGTTACCCACCCGTGAAGCCAGCCTGGCGAAAACAACATTATGGCGCCTACAACGTGGGACCAGACCTGCACAACTCCCAGATAAGTTAAGACTTTGCCTACCTATGCACTATGGTCTTCTCTTCTACTTATGAAGAGGTTTGCCAAAGTCTCTACTGTTTCATCATGAGACAGTTACTCTGTCTCTGGAACATTTTGCTCTGGGCCACACTTCGGTTCCCTGACCAAGAACTTTGGTTTCTTGTGACCCTAATCATAGAGCTTGGGAGATGCATGGAGATTTCTCCTTGGACTTTCTGGATTCCCTCTCCCATGTTTCTTGAGGAAAAGGACTACATTTTTCTCCGGGCCACAATTTGGTTCTTTATGACCGTGATCGTAGACCTTGGGATATGCATGGAGATTTCCACTGGGACTTTCTGGACTTCTTCTCACATGTTTCCCATGGAGAAGGACTACTCTAATTTGAGGAGCATTCTCCAGTACCCTAGCAGTCCCCAAGAATGGAGACACGTGGTTAGTTCTACTCTCCTGATTGGATTCTTTCTTCGATGGGAAGACACTTTTAAAAATGGGTGCCTGAAGCAATCCAGCAGGAACAGTCAGAAGCACCCTAAATGGAATTTTGAAGAGCTTTTTGGACTAGGACGCCCTCCGGGGACTCATACTACATGGTGAGATCTGCATAATCTGGTTCAAATTGCGTTTCGTAAGAGAGTGATTTGAATGACTGAATTTTTGCTTGACATTGACTTTAAAAAAAAAATGCTAGATGCAGCCATGATTTCTAGAGACATCCAGAAACAATCCAAAAAAATTTTTTTTCCTTCCTCTGATTTCTTTTTTACGTCTTGGCATAAATCTGAATCGTTTAATCCTGAAACGGTATGAGTTATGGGCGGGGCAGATAGTGCAATGATTATGTTAATTATTCTCATGCCTGAGGCTTCTACCGTGATTCTTCTGTTTACCTTTCCATATTTTATTGAGTTTAAACTGTTTAAACAACCTCAAAATCATACTAGAAAGGACTTCCAATTATAATGGAGTTATCAATTATAGTAAACTTCTAATCTGCTACAAGTTTTGTTTAACAAGTAAGTGAATCTCAGCTGTCAAGTCTTCACATGAAAAAGCATCTACTCAAATGGAATTCCTGGAAATCCATTTGGATCCTGTTCTCTGACATTGCCCACAAGATGGAATGACTACAACGCACCCCCGGAAACCAATGATGTGACCTGGCACGACCTGAAGAAACAGATTCACAGACTCCAAAGCTCACTTTCTACAGAAAAGCTGAATTCCGGTGGCCGACATTTCCCATCGAGACATGCAACGTTTCATCCCTTGGCATTTTCTTCTGTGGTCAGCTACTTTGGACTGACACCTCCATCGGACTTACTGGTACACACTGCTGTGTTTCTCAAAGACTAACTTCAGCCAATTGCCTTGAGACTTTATAGACCATGTCTCCTCGCCTGCATGCTCTGTCCACAGAGGTAGAAAACTCCCTCTCCTTATTAGGTTATGCCCACAGAGGCAGGAAATGCCCTTTGAGACAAGAGATGCCCCCAGAGGCATGAAGCACTCCCAGAGGCAAGAAATGCCCTTTCACCTGCTAGGCCTTGACCTTTGAGGCAAGAAACATTCCCCTTGGCATCACACTGGTTATTGCTGTTCACCTATTTTGTTTTCCATGTCTTATGCCAGTTCTTTTGAAAACGCCTGTACGATATAGGTTTCTGTTCACCCTGATACATAGTATCCTGATACTATGCCATTAGTTAAAAAGAAAGGGAGAATTGTTGGTATGCTTCTAAAAACCCCTTCTGTTTCATTAGTTTAATCCCCCCTGCTTAACACTGCATTCTATTTACATAACCACTTCATTCTATTTACATAACCTAACCACTGTTAACAAGCACCACCCTCCCTCCAGGGCATTGGTGGTTCAGTGGTAGAATTCTTGCCTGCTCTGCCCCCTCTCCTTGTCACACCCTGATTTTCACCAGTCACTTTTCTCTCCACCCTCTCTGCTTCACATCCTGTTCCCACCCTACTGGGCTAGTATATTTATAAGGACAAGATTGTTTGTAGTTTTAGTTTTAGCCTAGCTTGGTATAGATTGCGCTGCGTCCTGCATGAATAAAGAGATACTGCGTACAGCTCAACCATGAGTCCCTGGTTGTCTGTTACCCGCCTGTGAAGCCAGCCCGGCGAAAACAACACTAGGCTACTCAATGCTATCTAGATTAGAACAGACCACTCAATGATGAGGTAAGTTAGGCTAGGCTACACAATGCTGGCTAGACTATAATAGGTCTGTCAATGATAGCTAAGCTAGGGTAGGCTTCTCAATGCTATCTAGACTAGCCTAGGCTACTCAATGCAAGCTAGACACAACAGACTACACTAGCTACACTAGACTAGGCTACTCAATGCTAGCTACAGTAGAATTGGCCTCTCAGAATAGCTAAGATAGGCTAGGCTACCTAATCCTAACTACACTAGAATGGGCCTCTCTAAGATAACTAAGCTAGGCTATGCTATTCAGTGCCTACCATCCTAGGCTACTCAATGCTAGCTAGACTAGACAAGGCTACTCAGTGCAAGCTTGACTATAATAGGCTACTCTACAGTAGCTACACTAGACTACTCAATGCTAGCTAGACTACAATGAGCCTCTCAATGATAGCTAAGATAGGCTAGGCTACTCAGTTCTAGCTACACTAGAGTAGGCCTGTCAATGATAGCTATGCTAGACTAGGCTACTCAATGCTATCTACACTAGAATAGACCTCTTTATGATAGGTCAGCTGGCTAGGCTACTCAGTTCTTACCAGGCTAGGTTAGGCTACTCAGTGTTATCTAGACTAGACTAGGCTACTCAATGCTAGCTAGACTAGAATAGGACTCTCAATGATATCAACACTAGACTAAGCTACTCAATGCTACCTAGACTAGAATCAGCCCATCAGTGATAGCTAGGATAGGCTACTCAATTCTAGCTAGACTAGAGTAGGCCTCTCAGTGATAGCTAAGCTAGGCTATGCTACTCTATGATATCTCGACTAGATTAGGCCAGTAATGATAGGTCAGATAGGCTAGGCTACTCAATTTGTGCCAACTAGGTTAGGCTACTCAATGCTAGCTAGATTAGACTATGCTACTCAATGCTAGCTATACTAGAATAGGCCTCTCAATGATAACTAAGCTAGGCAAGGCTAATCAATGCTTGCCAGGCTAGGCGAGGCTACTCAATGCTAACTAGAATAGCCTAGGCTACTCAATGCAAGCTAGACTACAATAGGCTACTCTACACTAGCTACACTAGACTCAGTTACTCAATGCTAGATTAGAATAGGCCTCTCAATGAGAGCTAAGCTAGGATAGGTTACTCAATGATATCTACACTAGATTAGGCCTTTCTATGATAGCTAAACTAGGCTAGGTTACGCAGTGTCTATCATGCTAGGCTAGGCTACACAATGCTAGCTAGACTAGATTAGGCCTCTCAATGATAGCTAAACTAGGCTAGGCTACTCAATGCTACCTACACTAGAATAAGCCTATGATAGCTAAGCTAGGCTAGGCTACTCAGTGAGCTAAACCTGCCTAGGCTACTCAATGCAAGCTAGACTACAATAGGCTACTCTACACTAGCTTCATTAGACGTGGCTACTCAGTGTTTGCAAGGCTAGGATAGGCCACTCAAATCTAGCTGGACTAGCCTAGGCTCCTCAGTGCAAGCTAGACTACAATAGGCTACTCTACACTTGCTATACGAGATTAGTCTACTCAATGCTAGCTATACTAGAAAAGGCCTCTCAATGATAGCTAAGCTAGGCTAGGCTACTCAATGATACCTATACTATAATAGGCCTTTCAGTGATAGCTAGACCAGGCTAGACTACTCAATGCTATCTAGACTAGAATAGGCCACTCAATGTTAGGTAAACTAGGCTAGGCTACTCAATGCTAGCTATAGTAGAATAGTTCTCTCAATGATTTTTGAGCTATGCTAGGCTATTCAGTGCTATCTACACTAGAATAGGCCTCTTTATAATAGCTAAGATAGGCAAGGCTATTCAGTGCCTACCATGCTAGGGTGGGCTACTCAATGCTAGCTAGACTAGTCTAGGATACTCGGTGCAAGCTCGACTACAGTAGACTACTTTACAGTAGCTACTTTAGATTAGGCTACTCAATGCTAGCTAGACTAGAATGGGCCTCTCATTGATAGCTAAACTAGGTTAGGCTACTCAATTCTAGCTGGCATAGAGTAGTCCTCTCAATGATAGCTAACATAGGCTTGGCTATCAGTGCTTTCCATGTTAGGCAAGGCTTCTCAATGCTCGGTAGACTAGCCTAGGCAATGCAAGCTCCACTTCAATAGGCTACTATACAGTAGCTATACTAGACTACTCAGTGTTAGCTAGAGTAGAATAGGCCTCTCAATGATAGCTAAGCTAGGCTAGGCTACTCAATTCTATCTATACTAGAATAGAACTCTACTATGATAGCTAAGCTAGGCTAGGCTACTCAGTGCTATCTACACTAGAATAGGACTCTACTATGATAGCTAAGCTAGGCTAGGCTAGGCTACTCTGTGCCTATCATGCTCGGCTAGGCTACTCAATGCTAACTATGCTATGCTATTCAATGCTACCTCAACTACAATAGGCTACTATACAGTAGCTACACTAGACTAGGCTACTCAATTCTAGCTAGGCTAGAATGGGCCTCTCAATGACAGCTAAGATAGGCTAGGCTACCCAATTCTAGCTAGACTAGAGTAGGCCTCTCAATTATAGCTAATCTAGGTTAGGCTAGGCTACTCTATATTATCCCGACTAGAATAAACCACTAATGATAGGCCAGATAGGCTAGGCTAGTCAATTCCTGCCAGGCTAGGTAAGGCTACTCAATACTAGCTATACTAGATAGGCCTCTCAATGATAGCTAAACTAGGATAGGCTACTCAATGCTATCTACACTTGAATAAGCCTATGATAGCTAAGCTAGGCTAGGCTACTCAATGCTACCTACACTAGAATAGGCCACTCAATGATAGGTACATTGGCTAGGCTACTCAATGCTTGCTAGCCTAGAGTAGGCCTCTCAATGATAGCTAAGGTAGCCTAGGCTACTCAGTGCTATCTACACTAGAATATGTCACTAATGATAGGCCAGCTAGGCTAGGCTACTCAATGCATGCCAGGCTAGGATAGGCTACTCATTGCTAGCCAGACTAGACTAGGCTACTCAATGCAAGCTAAACTATAATAACTCTATACTAGGTAGACTTATACTATACAATGGTTGCTAGCAATGATAGCAAATCTAGGCTACTCAATGTATACCAGGCTTGGGTATGCTACACAATGCTAGCTAGATTAGACTAGGCTACTCAGTGCTATCTACACTAGAATCGGCCTCTCAATGCTAGCTAAAGTAGGCTAGGCTACTCAGTGCTATCTATACTAGACTAGACTACTCAGTTCTTGGTAGAATAAAATATGCTTCTCTAGCTAGACTAGAAAATGTCTATTAATGATACCTATTATTGCTAAGGTACCTAATGCTATCTAGACTAGACTAGGTTACTTACTGGTTACCTAGCACTTGGAAGTTTCCTCTTTCTGTATTGTCACTATTCTGTCATTTCATTCACCTCTAAGATAAAATGAAGACACTGCTCAAGAGATGCTACTTAATGGTGGTATCTCCCATGGACACAGTCCAGATACAGCACTACGATAAAAAAGAGAATGAGCATTTATTAGGAATACAGATTATGCCACTCAGGAATCTAAAATCAGAATCTCTGTGGTTAGGACTTGTGCTTTAGCAGCCCTTCCACTTCCTCCCCAGTAAATATGATAGACACAAAACATTGAGAACCAAGAGTTTGTTCCTAAAGTAGCATCCCTTTCCTGAAATTCCATAAAATTGTGTGACACGGGCCAGGTGGTGGCGCACCTGGTTGAGTGCACATGTTATACTGTTCAAGGACCCAGGTTTGAGCCCCCAGTCCCCACCTGCAGGGGGAAAGCTTCACAAGCAGTGAAGCAAGTATTCAGGTGTTTCTCTTTCTCTCTCCCTATCTCCCCTACCCTCTCTATTTTGGGCTGTCTCTATCCAACGAATAAAGATTATAAAAAAAAATGTAAAACAATGTGTGACACAGATGCATATATAACGTAAAACCAAGAACATCTATTTGAGTAGATCTACGTACAATTATGTTCATAGCAGCAATCTGTAATCAGCTAACATGGAAGTCACCCAGAAATCCAACAACTGTTGCATGTTTAAGTTAAATATCAGTAATTTGCTACAGAGAAATTTTGTCAGTGATCACAAAAGTTTTTCTCCACTGAAATTTTGGGATTGTATGCTACATTAAGCCTACCTCACACATGTTTGGATAGAATTGTGTTAAAATAAAATTGAAAGGTATACGGAAGCGATATCTATGTCATTTTAGTAGGCATCTCAGTTTATATGAATGCAGAGCAATGCCATTTATATAAAATCCAGTTGTCCATAATAATTATATACAATTTGCAATATCTTGAGGGCAGATAATGCAGTTAGAAGTAGTGAAGGAAGCATATTTAAGAGACTGTAGTTCAATGAAAAACTCTAAATTTTGTGCTTATAAGCTCTGAGTTCAAGACAACAATTCTATTGTTTGATTACACATTAGGAAGTCAGCTGACTCAAATAAAATTTTTGTTATCTCCTGAGCTTCACTAAACCTAGAATAAAAATATTTTTTGAAAATATAAATGGATGAATGTGTGAGTTTAATAGTGCTTCCCCAAAATGACAGATGGAAACCCTAACACCCATATGATCAGATTTGCGAATAAAGCTAGTATAATTTGCTAAGAAAAAGTGAGACTAGAACAGTATGGTGACTTATCCATCATGACTGGAGAGTTTATAAGAAGACAGAGAAGATGGCTGTATAAAGATAGATATAGGAACATTGCCCTGTTATTCTGAAGATAGAGATTGGAGTAACATGTTTTCAATCCAAGGTACACCAGTGAAACTGGAGAGACAAGGAGAGATCCTTCTCTAAGAAATTTGCTTCCAGGCAGGGGTAGATAGCATAATGGCTATGGAAAGAAACTCTCATTTCTGAGGCTCCAAAGTGCCAGATTCAATCCCCCTCACCATCATAAGCAAAAGCTTAGTAGTACTCAGGTTAAACAAAAAGAATTTTCTTACCCTCTGCAGGTGGGCCAGGCTCTTGAACCTGAGGCCTTGTGCATGGTAATGTGTACACCCAACCAGATTCACTACCATCTGGTCCTATGACAATTTACTAGTCATAATTATAGCTTTTAAAAGAGAAAATAAATATTTGCTATCTTAATGATAGGAAAATAACAAATTTCATAAAATAAAGAATGATAAAAATGCCAACATCTTAATATTTTGTACAACTTATAAGATAAAAATTTATGAATTAAAGCATAGTTAAAATGGCCTTGAATTCACATTTATGAATGTCTGAATGGCCAGGGAGATAGCATAGTAGTAGTAGTAGTACACCATACTTTCATACTGGAGGTTCAAGTGCCAGGTTCAATCCTAGTACCACCATAAGTCAAAGGTGAACTGTGCTCTGATCTCTCTCTCTGCTGCATTAAAATAAATTAATTGAAATTTTTAAAAATAATTTATATTCTCTGCTGAAAGAACATTTATTTAAAGTTTAACACTTTTAAAATTTAGTTCCACTTCTCTGTCCTAAACCTTCTGTCCTCTCTCATTTTTCCCTACTAAATAAAATAAGTGTTAAATCCCAATCCATATCAAATAATATTGCATCTGCCGATCGCAACCTAATCAACGCAATGATTGCCACCTCAACATGCTTCAGCTCAGACTGTGTCCAGAGACTTCATGTGTGGAATGACAACCCTTCAGCTTCATTACTCGGGTGAGACCTTTCCTTTCATAGTATTCTCTAATTCCATCCCAGGTGGTTCACTTCCTAACAAAGTCCCAAAACCTAGATATAGACCAGGCTCTGTGAGAGAGAGCATATGTTCACACTTATCCATAAACTACTGTAAAATATATACCTGAAAGCAGAAGTACACTAGTGTTTGCAGTGAGTACCCCCCTAACACTTCCTCTCCACTATTCCAAGCTTTGGGTCCATGATTGCTCAACAATTTGTTTGGCTTTGTATATTAACTCTCTTTTCAGCCACCAGGTTCTAGATGCCATCAGGATGCCGGCCAGGCTTCCCTGGACTGAAGACCCCACCAATATGTCCTGGAGCTCCGCGTCCCCAGAGACCCACCCTACTAGGGAAAGAGAGAAGCAGACTGGGAGTATGTATCAACCAGTCAACGCCCATGTTCAGCAGGGAAGCAATTACAGAAGCCAGACCTTCTAGCTTCTGCAACCCACAATGACCCTGGGTCCATGCTCCCAGAGGGACAGAGAATGGGAAAGCTATCAGGGGAGGGGATGGGATATGGAGATTGGGTGGTGGGAACTGTGTGGAATTGTGTGGAGTTGTACCCCTCCTACCCTATGGTTTTGTTAATTTATCCTTTCTTAAATAAAAAATAAATTAAAAAAATAAGTGTTAAAATATATTTAGCCTTAATTCTTAATTCTGATTTTTGAGGGAGTTAATTTTCACATTAGTTCCTTGTTTGCCACTTTATAGGGTACGTAATAACTGTATGTATATTGTTGAGGTTAGACTTCACTTTATGTAATATATATGCTAGTAAAACCTAGACTGAACTTCATTTTTTTTCTTTTAAATCAATTTTCTGAGGACCAGAGAATTAGCTTCATGCATTAGATTGAAGGATTAGTATGCATGAGGCCCAAAGTCCAATCACTAGCACTGCCAAAGCTAAGTCAAAACTAAACAGTGCTTTGTCTCAAAAACAACAAAAATTGAACTGTGTATGTCTTAGCATCATAGAAGTTTTTTTCTTGCTTATAATAAGTATTTGATACATATCATTCAAAGATTCAGTATGATCCTCACTTTCATAATCATTGTTGTGGAGGAATTGGGATGACAGGAAACAACTGCAGTGGTTCCTAAAAGATACAATTTGTGTTTTCTATTTAACACTAAATATCAGCAGATGCTTCCCATAAACTAAAACATTGTTCTGCACAACACAATACTATTATCATCATTTATATGCCCTCTGCATTCAGAAATTTCCAACTGGGCCTAAAATAAAACTACAGGTAAATGATTTTAAACTGTGAACCTGCAGTATCCAATTTATGCAAGAGAACAAGAGTTTAGACTCTTGCAAAACTATACAAATCCATCATTTGGGCTCTAGTCCAGATGAGATCTTAAAACTACAGTGTTTTAAGTCTTTTCTGTGAAGCAATGACATAAGTTTCACAGACATCAGGTCACCAAACTGACAGCAAATACTTTCTGATTTGGCTGGTAATCCCATTTTATTTCCTCTTGTGTCCCTAGGCTCACCATTTCCTATAAACCATAGGAATTGAAAGTAACTGGAATTTTTTTTAAGGTTTCTTTCACAGGTGGGAGGTGGGAGCAGTGCCAATCAACTTCCAACATCCATGCAGTGAACTTGGCTTATAGCCACCATCTCACATGGAACACTTCATATGACCTGCAGAAGCAACTTCCTAACTACTGTGGTGGTCAAGAAGCAGAGCTCACCCATGAATTCATCCTACTTGCATGTATTCATTTCATTTATGACCAGGGAGATTTTTAATGTTACACTAGATTCCACCAAAGAGTTTTTAGTTTTTCTTTCCATACTTCATGTATCACCATTATGGGTCTGTCACCAAAATATAACTAACACTAAGCATAAACTCTTCGAAATGAACTCATGGAACTAATTACAAGGATCACTACATCTGGCTCTATATGGTTGTACAGTTTCTTTAAAATACAAGAAGACTTGGATTGTAAGAGGGCCAAAAAAATACCCCGCCTGATACTTCATACCAAGTAGTATGCTTGGCAAGGAGCTACCTATACCCACAGACAATTCACATTAAGAAATTATTTGCTGACTTATTATTTGTTTCTATATATGTGTTCCAGGTGGGAGTAGTTATCTTCTCTTTGGTTCATGTAATGATAGCTTTTGCACTTGCAATGTCCTTAACTATTGTTTAATGTAAAATCTATTCTTATGAATTCTGGGCTGGGAATGGCAAAGCTTTTCCAATCCACATAAAATAGATAGAGAATGCAGGTAACAAAACATCATCTCTAATGATAAAGAAAGAGGTGACAACTCAGAGAAAGAATACAGTTCATCAGATATACATTTATCTAAAAATCTCCATGCTACACAAAGTAAACAATTAGGAATTTAATATGTAATTAAAATTGGAGAGTCCAACACCTCTCTGTGTAGTTGATAGGTTAAGTAGAAAAAAAAATGAACTAACCAGCACTAGATCCCTAACCAACAGCAAACTACACATTATTTTCAGGTGCATACAAAATATTTACTAAGATCTGTGATCATGTGTATAAAAATGCAACTAATTTTAAAGTATTAAAAATCATACAAAGTCTACTCTGACTATAGTGACTGTATAAATTAACAAGAGACTTTAAATACTTGGAAACAAAATTACTTCAAACTAATGTATCAAAAATATTTCAGAGAAAATTTAAAAATATTTAGAATTGACTCTAAATTAATATAAAACTAGCTTAAAATGTGGAATGCAGATAAAGAATTGCTTAAAGGGAGGCTGGGTGGTGGCGCAGAGGGTTAAATGCACATGGTGAGAAGCAGGGAGCTGCGTAAGGATCCCTGTTCAAGCCCCTGGCTCCCGACCTCCAAGGGGTGACTTCACAGGTGGTGAAGCAGATCTGCAGGTGTTTATCTTTCTCTTCCCCCCTCTCAATTTCTCTCTGTCCTATCCAGAAACAATGACAGCAATAATAACAACAGCAACAAGGGTGACAACAAGGGAAAGAAAATGGGAAAATGGCCTCCAGGCATAGTGGATTCATAGTGCAGGCACCGAGCCCCAGCAATAAGCCTGAAGGCAAAATAAAAAAATAATAAAAAAAGAAAGACAGAAAGAGAGGAAGATAGAACAAAAAAAGAAAGAAAAAGAACTGCTTAAAGGAGAATTTGCAACAAATATTTACATTTGAAAAGAATTCTCATTTGTACACATTTTCAATGCCATAAATAAATATGATACATATTATCTAATCAATTACATAGCACGTTGAAGGGACCAAACCCAAATCTCACTGAGCTTCTAAATCCAGATGCAGGAATGAAAGACAAAATAAATTCCTCACCTACACTCTAATTTTGAAATCAATATAGTCAAAAGTATGGAAAACTATAAGACAAAGAATCCAAGTTTTTGAGTCATTAAGGAAAGGTTTTAAGGAAAATTAAAAACATGAAACTTATAAATTAAAAAAGAAACTAAGTTAAAAATAAATGGTCAAAGAAACAGACAAAGTAACATGGAAATAAACCCTATGATTCTGAATCAGAAGTAGGGTTAGCAAAGGGTGGTGAAGAAAAGATAATAGACTTCAGTGGATTGCAAAGGCAGAGAGGTTGGCACCTTGGCCATAGATGTGATATGTCAGCATGATTTGGGAGAGGTGTAATCACTTGCCTGAAACATACAGAGTCCTGGAGCCTTATAAATCAATATTACTTCAATAAAAGTAAGTGAATAAAACATACTAACAAAGAATAATTAAATAAAATAAATAGGCAATGGTAAACTATAGTATCAAGATCATGCTCAGGAAGGACTACAGAATAAGCCATGGTAGAAAAGAAAATTCTTAAAGCATAGCCAGAAACCAACTAAATATCTCATTCAGTTCACATTGATTTATCATTAGAGAATGCCCAGTTTTTCCATGTACCTGTATTTTTGATGGTGTGTGTGTGTGTGTGTGTGTGTGTGTGTGTGTGTGTGTAAACAGGCAGATAAACCTAGCATACAATATAAACCTATATTTCAACTGGATCAGTTATTGTGATATATTTTTTACAAGTAGAATAGATCAGTGTCTGGTATATAAGACTTTGTTGAAATGAGCAATAGAAAATATAGTGCCTCTAAGCAAAAATAAGTCAGTCATTTGACAAATATTTTAGTATTGTTTACAATATGCTAAAACCTGAAATGCTTACCAAGCTAAACATATTATATTACAGCTGCAGAAACAAGTATGCTTTCCAGTGATTGACTCACTTCCCAGTATAAAGAGGATAGATAAATTAGAGGATATAGAGCATAGCATGTCACTTAGAAAACATAAATTAGGTAAAAAGACATTGTCAGTGAGAACACAACATGATGACATGATTTTTAGATAAAGATATATCCAAAGGCTTATACTGATTGACAATGACTAATCTAGATCTTATCTGTCAAACCATGAATAACAAAGACATGGGCAAGGAAATGAGTTATAACGTTGCAGCTTGAGCCAACAAGTTTTGCACCATGGAAATAAGACATTCACAAATTCTGATAGCTCATGTAAGCAGGCAAATAAGAAATATGTGTTTATCACCAATTTTAACAACATGATATACCCAGTCATTTAGAATGCTTTTTCTATGGTCTTGAAATAGTTCAAATGGTAGAGCAGAGTACTTGTGTGTCAGAGAATCCTGTTTCCATCCTTGTTGCTGCATGTACTGGAGTTGAGTTCTGACTTTTCTCTTCTCTCTCTCACTCTTTCTCCTCTACTTCATATGGAACAAGTAGATATATTTGAAAATGATTTTCTTCCTGGATGGGATATGGTAAAACCCACTTAAAGATTGCTTTATTATTTTTAAAATTAGCATTAAGAAAATATAAGTCAATAAAGACCAAAGGTGAAGGCCTATCTTTAAGTATGTATAAGAATTACTTAGGCTAAATGAGTAGATGATATTGTGATTAATATGATGAATAAATCCATCCTATCTTTAAAAATAAAGACTAGAAGTAAAAACTACAATAAAATAAAAAACTACAATAAACAAAAACTACAATTCAACCAGGTGAGAATGTCCTACATCAGAAAGGACAGTAATAACAAATGCTGGAGAGGTGTGGGAGCAAAGGAGCCCTCCTGCACTGCTGGTGGGAATGTAAGTTGGTGCAACTCTTGTGGAGGGCAGTCTGGAGAACTCTCAGAAGGCTAGAAATAGACCTACTCTAAGATGCTGCAGTTTCTCTCCTGGGGATATAGCCTAAGGAACCCAAACACACCCATCCAAAAAGATCTGTATATACCTGTGGTCATAACAGCACAACCTGTAATAGCCATCCTAGGTGCCCAACAACATATGAGTGGCTGAAATGTAGTGGTATATATACACAATGGAATACTCAGTTATTAAAAATTATGAATTTACCGTCTTCACCTCATTTTGCATAGATCCTGAAGGAAACTTGTTAAGGAATCTTAAGATAAGACAGAAAGAGAAGGATGAATATGGCATGACCCCACTCCTAGACAAAAGTTGAGAAATAAGAACAGGAAGAGCAGGGGCGTGCTCAGATCCTTATACAAGATGGTGAAGGAGGACCTAGCCTATGGGTGAAAATATTTTACAGAAAACCAAGAGATTTTACACATGTACCAACAACTGAATTTACTGTAAACCATTAACTCTCCCCAATAAAAATTAAATATATCTATGTATATATTTAAAAATTTAAAAAAAAGGGGAGTCGGGCTGTAGCACAGCGGGTTAAGCGCAGGTGGCGCAAAGCGCAAGGACCGGCATAAGGATCCCGGTTCGAACCCCGGCTCCCCACCTGCAGGGGAGTCGCTTCCCAGGTGGTGAAGCAGGTCTGCAGGTGTCTCTCTTTCTCTCCTCCTCTCTGTCTTCCCCTCCTCTCTCCATTTCTCTCTGTCTTATCCAACAACAACAACAACAATAATAACTACAACAATAAAACAACAAGGGCAACAAAAGGGAATAAATAAATAAAATAAAAAAATAATAATAAAATAAAATAATTTTTAAAAAAGGGTAGGCCTGAAACATAAACTACCTGTGATGTGAAGTAGCCATTTTAACACTGGGGGCTTGTGGAACTTTTTGTTGTTGTTGTTGTTCATTTCAAAGAGAAGGAGAGAAATAGAGAGAACTAAGCTACAGTACTACTCCCCCATCTATGGAACTTTCCTCAGAGCTCTGGTGTTCCTATGTGGTGGTCCTCTGTGGTGCCCGTATTCAAACTGGCACCTCCAGTTTGGTGCAGAGGGTACTCTCTCAGGTGAGCTTTGTCCTGCTTCCAGAGAAGCACTCTAATAAGATGGCATTTTCTTTATAATGGATAAGGAAGAAAAACTCATTTCTATTACCAAAAAATGACATATATAAAGCAGCATTTCATGAAAGAAACATTAGGCAAAGACTATGTATTTCCTTATTTTAATAGAAAAAATTAAATTTGTGCAGTCCATTCTTGTATCCTTAAAACACTTACTAAACAGAACTGTTGTGGTGAGAATTGATTTTGCTGTCTCAGCGACATTAAGCTGAGATGTTTTTTGGCTTTCATCTGAATGAACAACTTCCAAGCTAGACACACTGAATTTGGAGTTGGGTCAATAAAAGCTTTACTGTGTCTTTTCTCTTTCCTCTTCAACTCACAAAGGAGACCTGAATTCCATTCATCTTTTCACTTGCCACAGTAGAATCTTTAGCAATGCAATTATGGTTTGAATGAAGAAACATAGCAAGAAATTGGCAGAGAAACAAGTACGAGTTCTCTATGTCTCATACTGACATCCCTGAAGATCAGTTACCTCTAGGCTTGCATATAAATTTGCCTAACATTAGCCACTTGTCTTTGCTATGCTTCAGTATAAAATTCTTTTTTTTTTTACATTGATAAGAATTTTATACTTACAGTATAAAATTCTTATCAAAGGTTTAATATAATCCTAGAGAATGTTACGTAGTTACCTCGAGTAATTTACAAGAAAGCCAGTTACACTGGAGTTTTGTACTTAAAATTTTAAACATTGAATGGATTACGTCAAGAAGTTCTTTTGCAAATACTAATGGTTTCATTCAAATTGACCACCAAGTATTAAAAAAACAGAATTTAATAATATTCACAAATAGCCATTGTCGTATGCTTTACATTGGCTTGTTCTAGCCCTCCCCCTCCAAGAGAATTGGATGAGTCCTGTTAATTTCGCGGGCCTGCTTGGCCCCGCCCCAAGGGACCCTGGGAGAGGGTTCCGGAGTCTGAGAGTTCCTGAGTTCCCCAGTGACAGAGTTCCTGAGTTCCGGAGTTCGAGAGTGCGAGAGTGCGAGAGTTTCAGAGTTCGAGAGTAAGAGAGAGGGTTCCTGAGTTCGAGAGTGCCAGAGTTCCTGAGTTTCTGAGTTCGAGAGTTTCAGGGTTACAGAGTAAGAGAGAGTGCCAGAGAGACAGAGTTCCTGAGTTCCTGAGTTCGAGAGAAAAGAGAGTTCCTGAGTTCGAGAGTTTCAGGGTTACAGAGTAAGAGAGAGTGCCAGAGAGACAGAGTTCCTGGGTTCCTGAGTTCCAGAGAAAAAGAGAGAGTGCTTGCGCCGCCGCAAAGAGACAGCAGAGTTCTGTTTGGTGATTAGTTTGTCTTAGTTTATGAATCGTTGTTCCTGAATAAAGAAATACAGCTTCCCTGCCCAGCCGTTGTCTCCGCGTCTCTGTTACCAGCCGTGAAGCAAGCCAGCCCGGCAAGAGCCTCCGAAATTTTAACAACAAGCCATAAAATGATTTTTGAAATGTATGCCCCAATTTACAGATTTTAATAGATGAGACATGAAATACTGTACCATTTCTCTGGCTTATTGGTACTAAAAGTAACCAGTCCTAAATTATCAGTAATGAATGAAAAGCATCACAGGAACTAAATATATTATAACTTCAAAAAGAATGATGGCACCCAAAGTAAAAACATGACTATTGGGTGCCAAGAAATCATTCACATGGTAGAGCATACACTTCACTATGCATGAAGACTTGAGTTTGAGGTCTTGGATGCCCCATGCAAGAGGAAGCTTCACAAGCAGTGAGTGGTGCTATGGTGTTCCTCCTTTTTCTTTTAACTTTTAACTGGAAAAAAATGAAGGGGAAAAAATCCACTGGACGTGATGGAATTATGCTGGTACATATGCCTCAAGTGAAACTCTACTTTCAGAAAAAAAAAAAGAAGAAAAAACCATAACTATTATATTAACAAATATATTGATGATTTCACAACTTAAGTATCAGTTGATTCACAATTCCACTCTGCTAGTCTACAGAGATCTTCCACGTTCATTTTTGAGCTACAAGGCAGAGACTATATATTTCCTTATTCTTCTTCCATTTTAATTGATTTAACTGGGTTATTTGTTGAATCTTATCAAATGCTTTGCACAAAACTCACATAAAAATTTTAGTTATTTTTTTCTGTTCCAAGTTACTGAATATTTTTCTTGTCAAATATGATGGAAAAGTCATGGTATATTCAATATAAATGAAAGAAAGAGCTAGAAGGACAGAGAAACATGGACACAAATTAGCTATCAATAGTAGCAAGAGACATATAATGGTCAATAGGAAGAAAGCATGCTTAGAGATAAACAAGTAACAAAAATATGAATTAATCTAATGAATGTCTATTGTAGAACTGTTCTGCATCAACTGCATTGGACTTACATATGACAGAAGAAATGAGAACTCTGGAGAGATGTGCTAGTAGGAATTAGTATTATCTTTTAGACCATAGTCTCTACTGAGGAAAAATAATATTTATTTCAAATTATTTTGAGTTGAAAAAATAATCCTCACTATAAAACCAACTTTATCACAATTTGTTTAAATGGGAGTATATCTATGGAAAGAGATTGAAAATGCAAAGATAAAAATATGGAACTCTTAGTTAAAAAATAGTAATTATTCCATTTTTAATGTACTATAGAATTATAAGTACCAATGTGAAGCAAATCTAAAGAAAAGATTGTAAATGAAGCCTAGAAATACAGACAGTACTTATCAGCTTCTTACTTGGAAAACAAGTGGGGATTATATTAGTACATGTAGTAATAAAACCAGTACAATAGTAATAAAACTAGTACAATTGAAAAGTAAAGCAGCTTCTATAATAGAGAAAAGTGTCTAAGGAGGATGAGTTACCTGGAGTACAAATAGATATGTAAATAGGGAGAAATCAATAAAGACTTCTTTAAACTTCCAATAGACCTTAAGTGTGATTGCATATGAAAATTTTTAAGAAGAAGTAAAAAGGACATATTTTTATAGGTTCAGAACTGACTAGGATACTGAATGAGAGTGGAAAATATTTTTTCTTAATAATGAAATACCAGTGAGAATCTCTGGAGCCTGTCAACTAGGAAGGGAAGGGTGCAACACAATCTCCATGTTGCCAGCAGCACCTTACTGGTCTACGTAGGGAAATATTAAGATGACTGAATAAAAGCCATGGATCCATAATCAGTAACAGTTTAAACATCTCCCATATTCAGGATAGTACTAAGTATTAAATTACGTATATACTTAAGTTAAAGTCCCTATACTGATATAGTCATCAACCAGGTGATTAGGATTACAATGTAAAGAAAGAATCACAATGTCAAGGGTAAGCACGTATGTATAGTGTATCTTGGAAACACTGAACTCAGGCTAAGAGCAAAGTGGTCTTCTTAAAGCCCAAAACTGCTTTAACTCAAAGCCCAGAGGTTTTTTTCTCCTAATAACTACTGAAAGATAGATTGAGCAGGGAGTCAAAGGATAGAGGAAGATAGACTGATTCCAAGAATTGTACAGATGTACCTGTAACAAGTAAATAGATGGATAAGTCCTGGAGATTCACCATACGGTGTAATGATGATAGAGAACACAACTGTATTGAAAATACTGAAGTTGCTAAGAGATTATATCTTAATTGTCCCTGTCAGTTGAAGAAATGGTAACTAGATGATGCAAGAGAGGCTAATGTTATACTGGCAATAATATTTTAACATGAATGTGTCAAATCAGTATATCATACACCTTAAATGTTCATGTTATATGTCAATTATATTTCAATTAAAACATTACTGAAAATGCAACGTAGGAGGTAACTCAGTGATTAGAGTGCCTGATTTAAAAGTATGCTGTCCTGCATTTGATTTATGGTATTAAATGTGTCAAAGTGGTACTCTAGTTCTATCTATCTTTCATCTAGCTAGCTAGCTAGCTCTCATATGTAAATAAACCTTTTTAAAATGGGAACAGCTGAAATGTTTAATAGCAGATGAGGGGCTAAAGAAATTATATCTGTATATTTATATATATTCACATAGACACACACACACATATATGCTATTAAACTATAAGAAATGATTAAATCTCCTTTGCTACAACATGGATGGAATTGGAGGAAATCATATTAAGTGAAATAATCCAGAAGGAGGACAAATACCATATGATCTCACTCATAGGTAGTACCTAAGAAACAAAGTAAAATACAGGATGAAACTTTAATGAACTGTGATCTACCACAACAGATCTGGATATTCAGAGTGGGTAAAGCATAGAAGGGTTGGGGTAGGGAGTAGGGATCCATGGTGGAGGGTGAGGTGTGTGGACAATTACCTTGCGAAGCTATGGAACTATGATGATAAAAATTCTATGAGTCAACATTTCCTCAATAAAGTGATTAAGATAAAATAAACAGGGTATATAGATTTAAAAAAACAGGTCAAAGAATAAGAAATGTTAGTTATATATCCAAAAGATATGGAAACACTAACTTGAAGGGACATGTGGACCACTATTACATTACTAATAATAGCCAAGGAGTAGAAGCACATAAATGCCCATTGACAGATGACTGAATAAGAAGTTATGGGTCAGGGCCAGATGGTAGTGTACCTGGCTGAGCGCACATGTTACAACGCACAAGGATCCAGTTTTAAGCCCCCATTCCCACCTGCAGAGAGAAAGCTTTGTGAGTGGTGAAGCAGTGCTGCAGGTGTCTCTCTGTCTTTCTTCCTCTCTGTTTCCTCTTTTCCTCTTGATTTCTGTATATAACTAATAAATAAATAAATAACGGTAACAACAATAACAAAAAAGGTATGGGTCATATACTCAATACTAAATACTGCTGTGCAATTAAAAAGATGATACTGAAATTTTTTATACAAAATGGATGGAACTGGTATGATTATGTTTAGTGAAGTAAATAAGGAAGTGAAATGGTTTCACTTATTTGGTATATAAAGAATGGAAACGCATGAACATAAGGATAAAAAATAAATAGCAGTTAAATTCTCTAAGACTTTGTGATAACAGTGGTAGTCATAATGAAGAGATGAGGCACAGAATCTGGTGGTGGATGCATGTGGAACTATGCTCCGATAATTTTATAATCTTATAAGCCACTATTAAACCGTTAATCTTTTAAGAATAGAAAATATTGATACAGTGAATGTTCACATCCTGTGGCTCTACTCTGTGCTAGAAACTCTGCTAAAACTATGAGATTTACAAAGATTAATAAAACAGTGCTTTAGTCTCAAGTAGCTTACCAGTCTAGGAGGGAAGAAAATGTAATATGGCGTGCAATACACTGCCATAAGCATATTTATAAAGAAACACACTGAACACAGATATGGTTGGGAAATATGAATAGGATTCCCATGATAGTCCTGATTTAGGTTTTGAGTGATGATTTGGAATTCAAATGTATGAAAGGACAGACTTAGTGGAAGCAACATCTTGCAAAAGCATAAATACATGAATCATCTAGAAAACAGTGGTATAAGGTTAGGTAGTTTTACATGATTGGAACAGAAGGGTGCATGTACAACTACTACAGATGGATTTGTGAATTATCTTTCCTGTCATATTAAATATTCAGATTTTCCTGGAACTTGGAATCCATATATAGGAAGACAAAATTGGAAAGTTGAATGATACCACATTTTGAAGGACTTTAAATACTAAAATTAATACTTTAGGTATTATTTGGGACATCTATTGAAATATTTTGGGTCAGAAAGCTTAGAGAGTAATTTCTGTTTCTGTTTGCTTTCATTTTATTTGGGGGTTAATGGTTACAGTACATTTGTTTACACAGGTGAATGGTTTCCTTGTTCTGCATTAACAGGTGTCTGCTGCACACTTTTATCGCCCCCATCAAGTGCCTCAAATCCCCTTTCCCCAGACCCTCTATTCCTTTCTCTCCACAGAGTCCCTTGCTTTGTTTCAATACTCTTCCCCCAGTCCAAATTCTATCCCATGTTCCCCCTTCCTAACGCTGTATCCCAAGTTCCACTAATATGCAGTTACCCCATATTCATCCTTCTCTAGAGACTAATGTTTAAAACAGTCAACAACAGTGTCTGAAATTGTTTGAGAGAGATTAATGATTGTGACCTGGGACTACAGTAACACTTTTGAAAGTAATAACAACTAGAACTAGAGAGATAGGTTACTAGGTAGGGTAACTGTTTTGCCATGAGTTTAGCCCAGAGTAATAACAGCTAGGCCTAGAGAGATAGGTTACTGGGTAGAGGAACTGTTTTGCCATGAATTTAGCCCAGAGTTGAGCCCTAGCACTACATGGGAGTGCTGCGGCACCAGGGGCTCTCTGGTGGTGTACTGTCTTTATGTTTCTTCCTTTATCTGGATAAAAATGAGTTCAGGAGCAGTTAAGTTACACATATATGAGGCCCTGACTCACACATTAAAAAAAGAATAAAAACTAAAATATAACAGGAATGTACCAGAGATGACTGCAAGATCTTCAATCTATATATACACTGGAAGAAAAAAAAACTATTCTTACTAAGAATATGAGAGCTAATACCAGAGAGATAAAACAACTAGGGATTAAATCTTGTTTCTATACTACTTAGCTGAGCATTTACAAAGTGAAAATGGATTAATTTCACTTTCCTTGTCTATTGCAATGTAATTTTATTTCATATTTCTCATAAGATATGTTTCTGTGCTTTTTCTAAATCAGATCTCAAAAGTCCAAGTTCTATACTGCTCTGACATTCCCAATTTCCTACATTTGAACATAAAAATCATGAAAACGGGTCCCTGGAAGCTGGCACTGGTACATTCCCAGCTGTTCTTTCTCTTCTCAGGATGTGGTATTGGACAACAGACCAGGCTAGGAAATAGCCTTTACTTCCTGAGATATTAGCTCTCTTTATTCTAAGACAAAAACAGATGTTCATCCAGAAAAAAAAAAAAATGTGTGGGAGTGTTTTCCTCCTAGGCTTCCATTTGCATTGACTTACACCATAGACAAAGTTTGCCTGCTCCAAACAGAACCATTGGCTCCAGGCTTTTATAGAAAAAGCTGATGAGTCAAGAATTAAGACCTTGAGCAAGGATTCTTTTTTTTTTTTTTAAATAAATTTTTTTTATTTTTTTTAATTTTTTTTTTTTTTATTCCCACCGCCCAATCTCCATATCCCACCCCTTCCCCCGATAGCTTTCCCATTCTCTATCCTTCTGGGAGCATGGACCCAGGGTCATTGTGGGTTGCAGAAGGTAGAAGGTCTGGCTTCTGTAATTGCTTCCCCGCTGAACATGGGCGTTGACTGGTCGGTCCATACTCCCAGTCTGCCTCTCTCTTTCACTAGTAGGGTGGGTCTCTGGGGAAGCTGATTGAGCAAGGTTTCTTTCACTGAAGGGCATAGTCCAGTAAAGAAATGTCATTTTACCTCCAACTACCTTCCTCTTTGCCCTTTAAATTCATTTAGACCATTTTTTTCCTTAGGAGAAAAATCAGTCTTTCTCCTAAAACCTAAAATTTATATATAAGAAAAATATATCAAAGGACAGGGAAGTGACTCAGTGGTATAATGCATACCCTGAAATAATGAGGTCCTGGGTTTAACCTCCAGCACGCATAAAACAGTATCCTGATCAATCTCTGCCTTAAAAAAGAAAAGAAAAGACAGTAAATTTTTGTAGCCTGAGAGGGATTTCAATGGATAGAACACAAGCTTTGCAAGCTTGAGTACCTGGGTTTGTTCTCTACCACTCTACCATACACCATTACGTGTAGCCAGGAATGCTTTGGTCGATCAGTCTGTCTGTCTGTCTGTCTGTCTACCTATCTCCCTCTCTCTCTCTTTCTCTCTCTCTCTCACAAACACACACACACACACACACACACACACACACTAAACTATATATATAATATATTCCAGATCATAACTTTTTAGCACTAGAGGCTGTTATTCCCCAGCATTAAGACATAAAAAAGAACAAATATCCTATCAGTTTACAGACAAGGACAGAAAACAAGTAATATTTTCAATTTGATCACAAAGTGTAAATCACTTAACAAGAAGGAAAATGCCTAGCCAACAAGCAGTGAAGCAGTTGTCATTATAAGCAGGCCACAGTAGTGAGAAGATAATAAGCAATATGTTTCTTATTTAATGTAACCACTTGAAGAAACATAAAGATCTAAGTCCTTCCTCTAACAACATGGTGATATGAGCCCTTATGACCATATTCCGCTTTATCCTACAACACATAGAACTTGTTGTTTATATCTATCCTGATTCTCTTTTCAGTAAGGGGGGTTTACAGTTCTAATAGGAGTATATATTAAATCAAACTTTGACCCGTGATACAGCTTTGTTACCCTAGCACTAGTCACATCTCTTTATGAGATTATTTTACCCTGAGAATAGGAGAGACATTGAGGTGAGAAATAGGAATCACTGCTTGGGACCGGTAAACTATATATTATTAAGTGCCTCTTGTGAATGGATAGCTTAAGGGAAACTTGATTACATTAATTTTTGCTTCTCAAGCTGTGTTCCAAAGAGCAACAACAATGTGACCTGGATGCTTCATAAAAATATTATTAAACTATATTCCGGGGCTACAAATTAGAAGGGTACTGCTTTATCCAAATCAAAGGCTGAGTCAAAAATCAGAGTTGATAATGTCTTGGGAGGGGGAGATAGCATAATGGTTATGCACAGAGACTCTCATGCCGGAGGCTCCTACATCCCAGTTTCAATCCCCCACACTGCCACAAGCCAGAGTTGAGCAGTGCACTGGTTTAAAAAGGGAGAGGGAGAGGGAGATGGAGATGGAGATGGAGAGGGAGAGGGAGAGGGAGAAGCAGAGGGAGAGGGAGAAGGAGAGGGAGAGGGAGAGGGAGAAGGAGAGGGAGAGGGAGAGGGAGAGGGAGAGGGAGAGGGAGAGGGAGAGGGAGAATGTCTCATCATTTTCTTTTTACTCTAACATCTCTCCAGTATTTTCAATAACAACAAAAGTATAAAGAAATAAACGTCAGCCTTAGAATTACCATGGTGAAGATTATAATATATGATAAGCAACAGGGTTTTCCTTGAGTAAAAACTGACTTTGAGTTCTCCATATAGAACTGGCATTCATAAATTTAACAAATGAAATAAGTAAATTAAGACAGTACCAGAAATTTAAAAACAAAGTAAAAAAAGTTCTAATCTCCATTCTGGAATATGTACTAAACACACACACACACACACACACACACACACACACACACACACACGTCTTATTTATCAATAGTATGTTAGTAAAAAAGCTGGTTCTTTGAAAAATTTAATGCAGCAAATTGTTGCCAAGTCTAATTTTTTCCTTTTAAAGTTAGAAAACAAACAGTTTTAAACATGGAGTGGTAACCTAAGTACACATATGGAAAAAATTTCTTCTGTTAGTGAAACATAACTTTAATTGGAGCTTAAAATAAACACTCTACCTACCAAAACACATGATAGAGACAATTACATACAGAGATGGACTGTCATGAATCTCCAAGTATTTCTGAAAAAGAAAACTACTACTGCAAAAATAAAAAACAAAACAAAACTATTTTTGCCAAATGAATGGCAAAGTTCAAGAAAGAGATAAGAGATAAAGTAAAAAAAAAAAAGCAATGTGAAGTATAGGGAAATTTGATAGGGGAGAGGAGAAGGGGGAAGGAAGGAAGGAAGGAAGGAAGGAAGGAAGGAAGGAAGGAAGGAAGGGAGGGAGGGAGGGAGGGGGGAGGGAGGGAGGGAGGGAGGGAGGGAGGGAGGAAGGAAGGAAGGAAGGAAGGAAGGAAGGAAGGAAGGAAGGAAGGAAGGAAGGAAAGAAGGAAGGAAGACAGGAGGGGGAGCATGGAATTCAAATAGATTATATATGGCTTTATTAAGTCTGTGTAGGACCAGAATATTATCTAGTGGAGTAATAAATAGAAGCTCATGTCCTGTGGTCAGGTCCAGGTAACATTTTTCATATGTGCCTGTTGCTTAACTTATAGTTGGAATTGTTGGATATTGTTTGTATATCATTCCTCTTACATAGGACTGTTGATGAAATCCCATTTACAACACAGAGTTTATTTTTCCAGATCTCATATTTTGTCAAAGTTTAAGGGAGAAGGGAAGAAGAAAATGAGGTATCTGAAGGAGTAGGCAAAAGAAATGATAGAGAAAAGAAAATGAATGAAAGAAAGGAAGTAAAAGTTAAAGACTGGGAAATCATCTGAAACATAAAACTGATCACCGCATTTCTTAATTTGTGAAAATAGCAGAAAATAAGTATCCAGTTGAATCCCCTAGTCCCCACCTGCATGGGGGAAGCTTCACAAGTGTTGAAGCAGTGCTGTAGGTTTTTCTCTTCCTCTCTCCTCTATTTCCCCCTCAATTTCTCTATTTTTCTATTTCCACCTCAATTTATAAATAGGTAAAATTAAAAAAAATATATATAAAAAAGAAATATCAGAAAACTATAGTATTTATTACATTACATTTTATACATATTTAATATAATACCAAAGAAACTACGAAATCCCCTGTCAAGGACATATTTTGTTTATCTAACTAGTACTTTTTCTTTCATCTAGAAAAATAACATCCTTGTATGAGGAAACCATTCTCAAGCAAGGCAGCTAATACAGTAACTGCTCACTTAAGATAATCTATAGGTTCTTGACAACTGTGAGTTGAAGTGAACCAAAAGACATGTCACAATACTAAGTCTACTACAGGCTAATTAATGTAAACAAAAGTTAAGTTTCAGGTCACAAAAACATCATCAAACTTCTAAATAAACTTTCTAGAATGTGGGAGGAAAACAGATATCCAGAAAAAGATTCATGAAAGCATGGAGAGAATATTCTAACTCTACACAGATAATCACACAACTGGAAGTCAACATTTTTCTCACCAATGCTATAATGAAGCAATATTGAAAAACAAAATTACATTGTAGACTAGCAGGATATAAGGATGAAGGATATCCTTAATTCCCAATTCATTTTTTTAAGATGAAACAGATGAGTCAGAACAATCATTCTTGTCCAGTTTTTGTGTCTGCTTTTTAAAACAGAAATTGAAGAATTCAATCCCAACTACTGGCAGAAGTTTTAAGATACAAAACGAGGTACTCTGCATCATGGGTTTTGTCATCAAGGGGGTAATCATTAGTTTTAGAAAATAAGGTCCAAATGGAGAGAAAATTAAAAATGAGCTAGTGAGGGAATGTGTTCTGGCTGTGTTTCAGTTCTGGTGTAGAGTGTTCTCCAGGGCAAGCTGTAATGATTTCAGGCCAGCTTCAAGATGTGTGAAGCTCCTAATAATTTCCTCTTACTTAAGCCAATTCAAGTTAAATGTGTGATATTTGCAAGCAAAAAAGACCCCGACTGAAAAATCATTACAACTATTCAACAACCTTGTTTTCGGAGGAGTGAAATGAGAGAATGAGTAGAAAGAATGAACATTGGCTATAAAGATAATAGAATTATGTGTAGAGAGAAATCTATACCTCAATAGAAAGATTACATTTTAGAAGTACAAAAGAATAAGGCCAGATGGTAGTTACTAGTGATAAATAATAAAAAGTTTAAAAATAGCTTTTCCATAAATCAGCAACAGGAAATATATCAAAATATAATAAAATTTATGTTCCTGGATAAAAAAGGCATATAGATGTTTATTATTTTAAAACAAATCTTGCAAATGATATCTCCTAAGATTTTGCCTTTGGTCAAAGAAATTGAAGAGAAGTGTAAGAGAAAAGTGAGAAGTGAGATGTTTCATGCTCAATCCTATATGTTTCTGTATATTTATAATCATGTATTCATGCAGAACATTTGTAATTCAAGATTACTTGCACAAAAATATTTTAGCTCTATCCCCACACCTATGGACATCTAATCTTTGATAAGGGGGCCCAAAGGATTAAATGGGAAAAGGAGGTTCTCTTCAATAATTGGTGCTGGGAAAACTGGGTTGTAACATGCAGAAGAATGAAATTGAACCACTTTGTCTCACCAGAAACAAAAATCAACTCCAAATGGATCAAAGACCTAGATGTCAGACCAGAATCAATCAAATACTTAGAGGAAAACATTGGTAAAACACTTTCCCACCTACACCTCAAGTACATCTTTGATGAATCAAACCCAATTGCAAGGAAGACTAAAGCAGAAACAAACCAATGGGACTACATCAAATTGAAAAGCTTCTGCACATCCAAAGAAACTATTAAACAAACAGAGAGACCCCTCACAGAATGGTATAAGATCTTCACATGCCAGACATCAGACAAGAAAATAATCACCAAAATATATAAAGAGCTCAGCAAACTTAGCACCAAAAAAGCAAATGACCCCATCCAAAAATGGGCAGAGGATATGAACAAAACATTCACTACAGAGGAGATCCAAAAGGCTAACAAAATATGAAAAACTGCTCTAGGTCACTGATTGTCAGAGAAATGCAAATTAAGACAACATTAAGACACCACCTCACTCCTGTAAGAATGGCATACATCAAAAAGGACAGCAGCAACAAATGCTGGAGAGGTTGTGGGGACAGAGGAACACTTTTACATTGCTGGTGGGAATGTAAATTGGTACAGCCTCTGTGGAGAGCAGTCTGGAAAACTCTCACAAGGCTAGACATGGACCTTCCATATGATCCAGTAATTCCTCTCCTCGGGTTATACCCCAAGGACTCCATAACACCCAACCAAAAAGAGGTGTGTACTCCTATGTTATAGCAGCACAATTCATAATAGCTAAAACCTGGAAGCAACCCAGGTGCCCAATAACAGATGAGTGGCTGAGAAAGCTGTGGTATATATACACAATGGAATACTATGGAGCTGTCAAGAACAATGAACCCACATTCTCTGACCCATCTTGGACAGAGCTAGAAGGAATTATGTTAAGTGAGCTAAGTCATAAAGATAAAGATGAATATGGGATGATCCCACTCATCAACAGAAGTTGAAGAAGATCTGAAAGGGAAACTAAAAGCAGGACCTGACCAAATTGTAAGTAGGGCACCAAAGTAAAAACCCTGTGGTGAGGGGTAGACATGCAGCTTCCTGGGCCAGTGGGGGGTGGGAGTGGGTGGGAGGGATGGGTCACAGTCTTTTGGTGGTGGGAATGGTGTTTATGTACACTCCTAGTAAAATGTAGTCATATAAATCACTAGTTAATTAATATGAGGGGGGAAAATTAATTGTATGTCTCGAAGTTTTTCAAAACACAAACTGAATCCTTTTAATATATAGGCTGTGTAATTGATATGCAGACTCTCTCAAAAGCCTAGACCAAGTAGATCAGAAGCAACCAATAGCACAGCTATATATAAGATACTGGGTACTGAACAGCAAACCCTAACAAAAGGACTTTTCAAAGTTAACCCAATTACCAATTAATGTGATGATAACATTAACTACCAATTGTCTTTTGGAACCCGAAGACAGCAGGAAACTCACATCTCCACTATAGAGCCTCTACTTCCCCCTGTCCTGGAACCCCCGGATAGGGCCCACTTTCCCGTATGCCTCTCCCAATCCATATAAAATAATATTGCATCTGCCGATCACAACCTAACCAACGCAACGATTGCCACCTCAACATGCTTCACTTCAGACTGTGTCCAGAGACTTCACATGTGGAATGACAACCCTTCAGCTTCATTACTCGGATAAGACCTTTCCTTTCATGGTATACTCTAATTCCATCTCAGGTGGTTCACTTTCTAATAAAGTCCCAAAACCTAGATATACACCAGTTTCTGTGAGAGAGAGCATATGTTCACACGTATCCGTAAACTACTGTAAAAGATATACCTGAAAGCAGAAGTACACTAGAGTTTGCAGTGAGTATCCCCCTAACACTTCCTCTCCACTATTCCAAGCTCTGGGTCCATGATTGCTCAACAATTTGATTGGCTTCGTGTATTAACTCTCTTTTCAGTCACCAGGTTCCAGATGCCATTAGGATGCCGGCCAGGCTTCCCTGGACTGAAGACCCCACCAATGTGTCCTGAGACCAGAGACCCACCCTACTATGGAAAGAGAGAGGCAGACTGGGAGTATGGACCGACCTGTCAATGCCCATGTTCAGCAGGGAAGCAATTACAGAAGCCAGACCTTCTACCTTCTACAACCCACAATGACCCTGGGTCCGTGTCCATGCTAGCAGAGGGATAGAGAATGGGAAAGCTATCAGGGGAGGGGATGGGATATGGAGATTGGGTGGTGGGAATTGTGTGGAATTGTGTGAATTGTACCCCTCCTACCCTATGGTTTTGTTAATTTATCCTTTCTTAAATAAATAAGAAAAAAAAATGTTAAAAAATTTTAGCTCTAACTTTAAAAATAATGTAATTATTTTACAACCAAGGAGTCAGAGTGGATAGATGGTCTGGCATGAATCCCCAAGAATATTAATCAGTTTATATAATTTATTATGTGTTTCCAAACTTCCTCAAACTAGATATCAACCAGATGGTAAGTTTCTTAAAAGAAAGACTGTTTTTCACCTTTGAAAAGTGTTTATCAAAATGCTAATATTAGGTGGCATCTAATAAATGGTAACACTTAGGTGTATGCATTGGAAAGGAGTTATAACTATTCTAGAGGTTACATACTCATACCATAAGTTCAGTTTTACAATGGGACAAATCACCCAGAGGTATACACAGAAAATGTTTTACGAAGTAAAAGTCTTTAAAAATGTCCCATGATCACTCCTAACAGGAACTTTTGCTGCCATATAAGGCAACAAAATGACTGAGAGACAGACAATGTTCTGCACACTTACCTTCTGTTACCCTTGTCTAGCTAACATGTACCTGCTCTTCCCACTAGGCAAACAAAAGTCCTAAGGTCCTTAATTGTTATCAACAAATAATCTTTTGTTGTCACTACAATTTGTTAACCTATTTAGCTTGCCAAATGAGTCTCCAGATATCATCCATTCCCCCTTTGTTGATGAGTCATTACCCTCTGCCTTTTTCACCTTAACGTTCTTCCAAAGTAGTCCTATGGCAAAATAACCATCGCAAAGATGCTAGGCACAGTTTAAAACAGTAAAGAAAAATGTACATATGCAGCTATAAGTATATGACCAGATTATTCCAGGAAAGTGCAGTTTCATCTGTGCTTTCAAAGTGACTTAATCATCTAACTGTATCCCCCTGAATAAGCTCCTTCTCCAGACCCTTTAATAGTCAGTCATTCAGTCTTTCTAAACTTACTTCCTCACCCTCATGCCCTCTGTCTCCGCATGCGCTCATCTCACAGGAAAAAAAAAATATTATAACAGATTTTCCTCTATTTTTATACTATTTCTAGGACAAACTTTCTACCAGATGAATTAATAACACTAATCAATCATACTGATCAACATATATATCTGAATTTATTCCAAGTTAGGTTCTCACTAAATGTCAATATTTGCACATAATATTATTCAATACTGTGCTGCATATTTTAAAACAGATAAGACTGCTTAAAACTTCTAGCCTGGGAGTCAGGCAGTAGTACAGTGGGTTAAGCGCACATGGCACAAAGCGCAAGGACCTGCGTTAAGTATCCTGGTTAGAGTCCCAGGCTCCCACCTGCGGGGGAGTCGCTTCACAGGTAGTGAAGCAGGTCTGAGGTATCTTTCTCTTCCCCTCTCTGTCTTCCCCTCCTCTCTCCATTTCTCTCTGTCCTATCCAACAATGATGACATCAATAACAACAATAATAACTACAACGATAAAACAAGGGCAACAAAAGGGAAAATAAAGAAATAAATATTAAAAATTTTTTTAAAAAACTTCTAGCCTATGAGGAGAGCTCTTAAAATTCCTCATAAGAAAAAAATAACTGCATATGAGAACAAATGTTAACAGACTAGATTTGCTGTGATAATCACTTTATAACATACAAAAGTATTACTAAGCAGGGCAGAGAAGTTACCATAAGAGTTATGCAAAAGATTTTCATACCTGAGGTTCTGAAGTAACAGGTTCAATCCCCTGCACCACAATAATCCAGAGCTGAGCAGTGCCCTGGTAAGAAAAAATCATTAAGCTGTATACCTGAAACTAAAGTAATTTTTTAATTCAAGTATTTAAATTAAAAGATTCTAGGAAGGGAGTAATTGGAAGTTACTGTTGAATATAGATTACATTTCTGGAACTGCACAGCAGTACTCACACATTTTGAGCGTACTTAATGCCACTGAAATAGGGTTGTAAATTTTATGTTATGTGTATTTTTCCAGAAATAAAAAAATGAAAAAAAAAAAAGGCTAAGTTTCGAGAGAATAGCAAATCACTAGAGGCATGCACCCTGTCAGAAACGAAGTTGGAGATGAGCCGTGCCCTTACTACATGCTGACTGGGCACAAATCTGTTTTTATGCCCCCAAAGTTAGGAACAGTCTACACACTAAAATTGTTCTGGCATAGAATGGTTGGTGGAGTTCCCCCAAATTTCTCATTCTATTCAAGTGAAGTGGCTTAAGAACAGAAGGATTCTGACTTCAGATGTTATTATTTTAGTCAAACACTGAAGATACAGCAGAGAAAGAAGGTGAGTGTATTACAAATGACCTTGTTGTATGTAGCTCAAGTGTCATTACTGGTAGTTTACAGGACTTTTAGAAAGTTTCATCCTAATGACAAAATTCTATAGACAAGAGGTAGTAGAAAATCACATACTTTTAGCACTGAGAGCTATCTTAAACAGTGTGGATACCTTGAATCCTTCCAAGTTCTCATTATCCCTTAATTGAATCATTATCCTGAACGAGAAAGAAAAAACCAAACACCCTATGGACCTCAAATACTGTTCATAGTTCAATCACAAAAATAAACATGCAAATACTGGTCTAACAACTCTGATCAAAGTTATAATGTCAGAAACTAAGATATCTCCTTTTTAACTTGGAAATCAAAGATTATTCTGGTATAGAGGTAACGCATATGCATCCATGGTGACTTTAAAATATTTAGATGTTATCCTTGGGAGGGAAACACGTGCAAGCCATAATTAACCCCCAATGAACTGAACATACCTTTTTTTGTTTTTGCTATGATCTATGGTTTTTTTTCCTTTTTTTAAATTTATGATTAAAAGTAGGATACAGTGTTTCAAGATTACAATGTATAGTCACATACCACCAATATTATACATACTTTTTTTGTAAACCTTTTTTTTGTAAAATTCATTTACACTGCATTTTAATACAAAATACACTAAACATTTTTAAATGTTTTAAATAGTGTTCACCATAAATTCACAGACTGGAGTTTCAAAGCCCTTATACCTGAGGAAAGAGTTGGCATAATAAAGAGGTGAAGGGGCATGCAGGTGGCTTACCTGGTAAACTACATGACACTATGTGCAAAGACCCAGGTTTGAGCTCTGGGTCACTACATGGGAATGAGTGACTACAGGGAGAAAACTTTAGGAGCAGTAGAATGGTGCTTCAGTGTTCATACCTGTTTGTCTGCCTTTTTCTCTCACTTTCTATCTAGTGTAAAGGAAATAAAAGGAAAAAAAATAGCTGCCAGGATCAGTAGAGTCATGCAGGTACTGAGTCATAGCAATAGCCTTGGTGGAAAAAAAAAAACAAAAAACCCAAAGATGAGACAGCCTCAAGAATTACATTTGTGATCTTTAATTTTAAAATAAGTGTTTTAGTTACCATATGTTAAATTTGTGTGTGTGTGTATATATATATATATATATATATATATGTGTGTGTGTGTGTGTGTGTGTGTGTGTGTGTGTGTGTGTGTGTATATATATATATATATATATATATATATATATATATTCAAATTCATTCTATAATTTGAGAAAGTTGAAGCCTACCCTTAAAATCAATCTTTCAAGTTAGCTATGGAAGTGAGGTGATGTAATTACTAAAATAAATTCCCGACGAATTGATTAGTTATTGTATGTGCTTTAAGACTGGCCTATTTCTGCTATACACTATTTCAAAACTAAGATGGCAAAAATGATACAGTTGGAAGTTTACACTCAGATGTAGAATGAACAAACCTGCAAAATAGAAGTGTAGGTATAACCAAAATGTCTCTAAGAGTGTGAGAATTATGGTGGCTATTGGAGAGAAGGTTAGGCAAAGGATTTTGTTGTGGGTGTGATGTGGAACTATACTCTGTATCCTAATGTGTAAACCTTTGCTAACTCACTAATCAAAGTTATTTTAAAAGAGAGAAAGGTAAAATAAGATTTAGTAGGTAGGTTCAAGGAACTAGAGCAAGGAATTAGAAAGGAGAGTATTAGAAAAAGAGACAGAGGGGGCTATGGAGTAGCGGCAACCATGTTGTGCTCTCCCGGGTTCTAGTTCTAGACCCATCATATCTATGTGGAAATCCATGTGGAAAACCACTTAAAATGCAGTTCAGATTGAGGTAACAGATAAGGGAAGTAGACTTAACCAGGTGGAGGAGAGATTATCAACATAAGAAGACACAACCGCCACATATGTGCATATGTATCCATGTTAGGGGAAAATATATATCTTTAAGTAAAAGTGTGCAATAGTTTTCAGTGACTCAGTAAGTGCAGTAAACAAGTAGAAAGACCTAAAAAGACACTATAAAGTACTTAATAAAATAGTTTCTACTTAGACCAAGATACCCTCCTCAACTACTTCCTCATTCATTTCCCTCACTTCTAAGGCTAAACTTGTCAGATAACTCTCCCGGGTCTAGTTCTCTTAACAGATCCTTCTCTTCACCATCACTGGTCATCTCCATCAGGAACAATATCAGAAACCTTATTGTGGTCCTTTATAAGACATTGCTCTCAATGTAGATCGACAGTGGTAGAAGTTGCCCCACTCTCCGGGGGGAAGCAGGGTCAACATACTCTGCACACTCAAGACTGGTCCTGAAATGAGTGCAAGTCTAGAATGTTCCTAGCTATGACCATGGAATGTGAGCTTATATTGACAGGGATGCACAGGTTACATAGGCTCCTGTGCTAAATATGAACAGACATGGGCCCTAGGTCAGACAGATGAAGTTTACATTTAACAGTATTTATATATTTTCCCCATATTTGGAAGCTTCTCTCTGCCCTGATCCAGCTTTCTCATCTTAGTCTCAACTCTGATACCATCTTCCCAGATAATACTTTTAGCCCACCTGCATGTTAGTTGTTGGGTTCAGTCAAAAATTAGTAAAGTCACGGGCCCCTTGAAATATACCTAAAATAGACTTCCCAGCTTCTTTCAACATGAAACCCCCAAATAGCATCTGCTATATTCTTAGCTTTTGCTTCCTGATTATTAAACAATTTGTTCTGCTTTGTATATTAATGCTTTTCAACCACCAAATTGCAGATGCTACCATGACACCAACCTGACTTCCCTTGGTAGAGGACCACACCAACAAGTCCTGGAACCACATCTCTCCAGAGCCCTATCCTACTAGGGAAAAATAAGAACAAGCTTGGGGGTATGGATCAACCTGTCAATGCCTATGTCCAGTGGAGAAACAAATACAGAAGCCAGACCTCCCATCTTCTGTACCCCATAAAGTTCTTAGGTCTATACTCCCAGAGGGAAAAAGAAAAGGTAACCTTCCAATGGAGGGGAGAAGATATCGAACTCTGGTAGTGGTAATTATATGTAATTATACCCTCTTATCCCACAAACATCAATCATTATTAAATTACTAGTAAAAAAAAAAAGTAAAAGAAAGAAACTTGGTGTCTAATCACCCAAGGGGGTCACCGTCATTCTCTCAGCACCTTGAGTTCAGGAGGGTTTGGTAACACAAAAGACAGCACAAACTGAGAACATGTTATCATTCAAAGTTTCCCAGAACTGTCCAATAACAGAATGTTTCTTTAACAAGTCCTGAAATAAAAGTCCTAAAAAATTTAATACCTTTTTGTTGATTTTTTTATCAAAAGCTTTTTTAAAGCAACCACAGAAATAACTGCTGATAAATTCTGAATGTGGCAATTATATAGCAAAGTAATTAATTTTAAGTGAATGACATGATTATCTGCTTCCCAATAAGACTTGTATCAAACCCCAGGGGACCAATTCCTTTGGATTGTGGCCTTGTTTTTATTTTCCCCATCAAAATTAGGACACAAATACAATCTTATAATAATTATAGTGTTCCATAAATTTATAATATTTTAGTCTTAATTTTAAATTCATACAGTTAAATATAGAAGAGATGACCTTAAAAAGTTGTTTTTTTGCAAGTATAGTCATGGGCTCTTTGGATTATAACTAAAATATGACTACTAACCATCTACAAAACAGAGATTTCCCCCCCCAACTCTTCATATGAACTTTTACAGCCTTTAGCTTCTTGATTAGTCAGCACTTTTTTTAAGCTCTTTATGTTAACTCTTTTTTCAGTTACCAGGATCCAGAGACCAACCAGACTTCCCAGGGCAGATGAACCCACCAATGTGTCCTGAAGCCCTGCATCCCCAGAACCTCACCCCATTAGGGAAAGACAAAGAGACAAGCTGGGAGTATGGATTGACCTGTCAACACCCATGTTCAGCAGGGAAGCAATTACAGAAGCCAGACCTTCTACCTTCTGTACCCTATAATGAACCTGGGTCCGTATTTCCAGAGGAATAAAGAATAAGAAAGCTTGTTGTTATCGCCGGGCTGACTTCACGGGCGGGTAACAGAGACGACCAGAGACACATGGCTGAGCTGAGAATGCAGTTTAATCTTTATTCACGAGCGGACAATGTGCTCCTCCATCTTTCTCCTCCGGCGGCTGCAGCAGGAACTCAGGAAGTACGTAGGGTAGGGGGCGGGGAGAAGGGGTAGCGTGAAACTAGCAGGGGCTAAACCATAATCTCCCAGAGGCGGGGGGATGAGACCAAACCAATGTGAAGCATAGCAACAATTCCCCCTTTTCTTTTTAACTAAATGACCATAGTATCAGGAGTGTGGGGTGAACAGAAACCTATATTGTACAGGCATTTTCAAAAAAGAAACTGGCACAAACAAGGAGAAACACGTAAGCAAGCAACAAGAACCAGTGTGCTGCCAAGGGAAGGCCTGAGGAGGGTGTTTTTGACTCTGTGGGCAAGAGTTTATCAGCTAAAAAAACATTTTCTGCCTCTGGGGGCTTCTTTTGCCTCTGGAGGGCATTACTTGTCTCGACGGGCATACCTAGCATGGAGGCGCATGGCCTAGAGTCCCAAGGCAACTGGCTGCAGTCAGTCTTTGAGAAACCCAGCAGCATAAAGGGAAGCTGCTAGTTTTGTGCAAAATGTCCAAGAGGTGTACCAGTGAGTCCAATAAAAGTGCCAGTCCAAAGCAGATGTCCACTGAAGAGTTGCCAGGGGGTGAATTGTTGTACGTCTCTCTCGATGGGGAATGTCAGCCATCGGAATTCCACTTTTCTGTAGAGAACTTGACTGCTGCAATTCACTTACTTATGACACAAAACTTGTAGCACGTTAGTTTACCACAGTTGATAAATCTATTACAACTGGAAGTCTTTTTTAGTATGATTTTAAGGTTGTTTAAAGTTTAAACAATAAAATGTGGAAAGGTAAACAGAAGAACCATGGGAAAAAAAAGAAAGCCTCAGGCATCAGAATCATTAGCATAACCATTGTGCTATCTACCATTTCTAATTGAGAAGGATTCGAGATTTTTACATATCAACAAGTCTATTTAACCTTTTGTTACACCCATTGAAGATGGAGACACACCTTAGGTGTGCGCAGGTTTTTTTTTTTTAGACTAACTTAGTTAAAATATATTGATTTTTAACTAATTTTTTAACTTAGACTTTAAATGTAAGTTAATTTTACCTTTATGAGAACTATGTTGATAACCTTTTTCATTTAGCTCTGTCTGGTAAGAATATAGCCTTAAAGTTACATTTTTAACCTTAAAGTTAATGTTTACCAAACTTTAAACACACACGTAAACATGGTCTTCAATACACAAGGAGGAAAATTTTTGTTACGAAGACATGTCATTTTAAACACAAGTTTAGATCTATACTGTCTTAGTCGTTCGGGGAGTGCATTGTCCAGCGGTGGCTTCTTGCACAACTTCAGCTCCAGGAATTGTAGGTAGCGATCTCTGCAGGAATCTCTGTGTATTCTAGCTTTTCTGACTTCAAAGCCGAGCTGGGGATCTTGGCCAGGGGGCCCAGTTTCAGCAGGGAGCCCACGGTCTCCGGGTGGTCCAGAATCTGTCCAGACTTCATAGCAGGAGGGCGGGCAGGCCAGCCGTGCAGAAGGCGTGGGCCAAGGTGCCCCAGGGTGGTGGCCAGGATGGGATGCAGCCCTGCCCGCCATGCCTGCTGCCCTGCTCTCGGCAGCTGAGCAGCATGGGGGGAGCCCACGCCCAATATCCTGTGCCACACGGTGGAAAGCGGCTCATGTGGGCTGGCGTTGGGCTCCTGCGGGCTGGCGTTGGGCGGAAACCACAGAGTGATCCAGAGATAAATGTTCCAGAAACAGCAAAACAGTCTCGTGAAGAAAGGGCAGAGGCCTTTGGAAACCTCTTTACAAGCAGAAGAGAAGGCCATAGTGCATAGGTAGCCAAATTGTCACTTATCTGGGGGATGCACAGGTCAGGTCCCACGTGGGCATCATATGTTGTTATCGCCAGGCTGGCTTCACAGGCGGGTAACAGAGATGACCAGAGACACACGGCTGAGCTGAGAACGCAATTTAATCTTTATTCACGAGCTGGCAATGTGCTCCTCCATCTTTCTCCTCTGGAGGCTGCGGCAGGAGCTCAGGAAGTACGTAGGGTAGGGGGAGGGGAGAAGGGGAAGCGTGAAACTAGCAGGGGCTAAACCACAATCTCCCAGAGGCAGAGAGATGAGACCAAACCAATGTGAAACATAGCAACAAAAGCTATCAAGGGAGGGGATGGTATATGTAGTTCTGGTGGTGGGAATTGTGTGGAGTTGTAGTCCTCTTATCATATGGTTTTTGTCAGTGTTTCCTTTTCATTAAAAAAAATTTAAAAAGTTGTTGTTTTAACTGTTCTTTTTAAAGAGACTACTGAATGTTGCAAATTATAGAGTTACTCTGATTTCTTTAATTCTGAATTTCATAACTTATGTTAAAGTGTTCATTATGAGAGGTTTTGAACCTGAGTCTATTTCAAATTGATAGTCATGAAGATGACAACTTGGAAGCAGCAGCTGGTGTGAGCTCCAAAAAGCAGCACCTTGTGACCTGGGATTCTCTGGATAGGGTAGGATACTGGACCGTCAGTGGGAGAGTGAACAAGGGGCTTTCAGGGTGACACCAAAAAAGTTATAAAACTCACTCACAGAGGCCGGCGGACAAAGAAAGGAAAATCTTTGGCTTGATTATATCTGAACTCACCTCTCCTCCCAAAACAGCCCCCAGGGGCTGGACAACCACTCCTAGCAGGCTTTTTTCTTTTCCAAGGTTCCTGGCTCACCAAGGGGTGTAATTCCAACCTTTTTCTTTTTGTTTTCCTTCCCTCTTTTTTTTTTCCCAATTAACTGTTGTTGCATTTTCCATTGATAGGTGATTGGGTGTCCTATCCATTGTGAGAAGTACTTGTTTCTCTCTCCCTCTTCCCTCCACTTTCCTTTTTCCCTACTCCTAGCTAATTCAAAAACAAACAAACACTCTTTCCTTTCACTGCTCTTTTTTTTCTTCTTTTCTGCCGGGATGGCCTGAGGGTGCTTCTTCCCGAGCAAGTGCTCTCTGGGTTGGAGAGAACTTGACTGGAGCCAACCTAGGCTGCTGTGTGGGAGAGGGATCAGGAACTCGTGCCAGGCTCGCATTGCAGGAGAGAGACTCTGAGACTCTTGGAGCTGGAAGGCAATCCCAAGTGTGTTCAATCAGAAGAGCAGCGGTATATATACTCGCCAAGTAGGGTGGAAACAGGATGTGATGTAGAGAGGGTAAGCGAAAAGAGAGTGTTGGAAATCAGGGTGTGTCTAGGAGAGGGGGAAAAAAGAGAGTATGAATCAGTGGGGATTAAACCAATGCCCTGTAGGCAGGGCGGTACCCAGGTAACAGTGGTTATGTAAATAGACCGCAGAGTTAAGCAGGGGGAAGCTGGCATACTGCCCAACACTTTTCTACCTTCCTTTGTTTTCTTAATTCACTGATACTCATTTGTGAATTATTTTGTGGAAGAAATCTGACTTGGAGTGGACTGTGTGTGTGTCTTTTTTCTACTTCCCTTTCTCCTCTTGCTATCCCTAGAACTTATAGTGGACAATAGATTTGTATAATTGACTATTTCTTGCTTTTTCTTTTTCTTTTGGATTTGTTTGCTATTTTTCTTGGACTGGAGGTGTTGTTTGGCTAAGTGGCATTGGTTGAACTGCATCAATCCTTGCTTCAGTTGCTGTTGTGTAATTTCTGAGGTTGGTGACTTTATTTGTGAAAGGTCTTTAGTATAACATGGCTTGTACTCAAAACACAACAACTAAAGAAAGACAGAACAGAAAAATAAAAACCACATCATAAAAAAATGGTTAAATCAAGAGCAAATAAAACTGCTACCATAATGAATTAGGACAGGAGCCCAGAAGAAACTCCAAATCAGTCAGAAATAACCATATATTAGAAAAGTATGCAAGCAATAATAAACCTAATAATCACAGAAATGAAGACAACTATGGAGGAAAGAGCTATCAGAATTAGGGAAACAACAGATAAGACCCTCAAGGAAAATACTAGCTACCTCAAGGTAATTAGAAAACTAAAAGCTGAAATAGCAGAGCTAAAAGGCCAATTAGCAGAAGAGGCTAATACTATAACTGAACTGAAGAAAGAAACTGAGGGAAAGGAAAGAAGATTAACAGAAGAAGAAAACAGAATTAGCCAGACAGAGGATGAGCTAGAGAAAACTAAGAAAGAAGTAAAAGAACTAAAAAAGAGATTGATACACTGAAAACAACAAGAGACATATGGGATCATCTCAAAAGAAGTAAAATTTGTACAATTGGCCTACCAGAGAAAGAAATAGAGGAAGAGAAAGAAAACATCCTAGAGAAAATAATAGAAGAAAACGTCCCAGACCTAAATAATAGAAAGGACATTAAGATTCAAGAGGCCCAGAGAATCCCAAACAGAATCAATCCAGACCTGAAAACACCAAGACACATCATAGTTACAATGAAAAGAAGTAAGGATAAAGACAGGATCCTAAAGGCTGCAAGAGATAAACAAAAAGTTCTATATAGTAGAAAATCCATAAGACTATCAGCAGACATCTCCACTCAAAGTCTAAAAACCAGAAGAGAGTGGCAAGATATCTATCAAGTCCTGAATGTAAAAGGGTTTTAACCAAGGATACTATATCCTGCTAGACTTTCATTCAAACTAGATGGAGGGATCAAAACCTTCTTAGACAGAAAACAGTTAAAGGAGGCAACCATCATCAAACCGGCCCTGAAAGAGGTTCTAAAAGACATCTTATAAACAAGAACATCAACATAATACTTGCCATATATTAGAGCAAATAAAAAAATTGTTGAATAATGGCACTACAATACATTAAATCTATAATATCAATAAATGTCAATGGCTTAAACTCACCCATCAAAAGGCACAGAGTGGGAGGATGGATCAGAAATCATAACCCAAGAATATGCTGCTTGAAAGAATCCCATCTGACCCAACAAGACAAATACAGACTTAAAGAAAAAGGATGGAAAACTATCATACAGGCTAATGGACCACAAAAAAAGGCAGGAACAACCATTCTCATCTCTGACACCATAGACTTTAAATAAACTAATAAAATATAGGCAAGGCATAATGATTAGAGGATCAATCCATAATGATTAGAGGATCAATCCATCAATAAGACTTAACAATTATTAAAAGCTATGCATCCAATGAGGGACCATCTAAATACATCAAACACCTACTAAAAGAACTATGAAAATACATCAATAGTAATACAATAATATTGGGAGACTTCAACATTCCACTCTCACACTTAGATAAACAAAGCAGAGAATTTAGAAAGAAACAAGAATTAAATGAAGAGATGGACAGACTAGGCCTCCTGGACATTTTCAGAGTTCTTCACCCCCAAAAAAGGAATACACATTCTTTTCAAATCCACACAGCACATACTCAAGGATAGACCACATGTTAGGCCACAAAGATAGTATCAACAAATTCAAGAGCATTGAAATAATCCCAAATATCTTCTCAGACCACAATGGAGTAATGCTAACATTCCACAACAGAAAATTACTAAAAGTCACAATATTTGGAAATTCTAGAACATGCTGTTTAAGAACCACTGGGTCAGGGAGGCACTCAAAGAAGAATTCAAATATTACTGGAAACAAATGAAAATGAAGATGCAAGCTATCAAAACATTTAGGACATAGTTTAAGCAATACTGAGAAGGAACCTCATAGCTGTATACATTAGATACCAGCTCACCCCTGTGAGAATGGCATATATCAAAAAGCACAGCAGCAACAAATGCTGGAGAGGCTATGGGAACAGAGGGACCCTTCTGCACTACTGGTAGGAATGTAAATGTAAATAATAGCTAAAACCTGGAAGCAACCCAGGTGCCCAACAACAGATGAGTGGTGGAAGGATGGGATGGGACACCATCTTTGGGTGATGGGAATGGTGTTTATGTACACTCATATAAATTTGTAGTCATATAAATCACTACTTAATTGAGAGGGGGGGAAATTGATTGAATATCTCAAACTTTTTAATGCACAGACCATAGGCTGAGTCTTCAATATGTTGACTTTCTTGAAAGCTTAGATCAGGGAGAACAGAAGCAAATGGTGGCACAGCTATATACAAATAATGTCAAAGTACATAAATTATGGTGATGTTGTGTATGATACAGCAAATCCTAACAAAGGGATATTTCAAAGTTAACCCAATTGCCAAAAAATGTGATTAAAGAAATAGCTACCTATTGCCTTTTTAAACCCTAAGACAGCAGGAACCTCCTGTTTCCTCTGTAGAGCCTATATTTCCCGAGTCCTGGAACCTCTAGGGTGCAGTTCACAATTCTGTATGCTAATCTCAAAACATACCAAATGATATTGCATCCAATGATCCCAACCTAATAAACACAATGAGTACCACCTCAGCATGCTTCACTTCAGACTGTGTCCAGAGACATCAGTCATGGAATGTCAGCCCTTAAGCCTCATTACTTGGGTGAGACCTTTCCTTTCATAGGACCCCCTAATTCTATTCTTGGAACCTTTCCTTTCATAGGATCCTCTAATTCCATTCCAGGTTGTTCACTTCCTAACAAAGTCACAACACCTAGATATAGATTAGATCCCATGAGATAGAGCATATGTTCACATGTATCCATAAATTTGGGCAAAATATATACCTGAAAGCAAAAGTACACAACAGTCTGCAGTGAGTCAGAATAAAGTTCCTAATGAAATAGTTTCTATTTAGACTTAGATACCCTTCTCACCTACTTTATTATACTTCCCTCACTCACTCCAAGCTATCCTTATCAATGCAAGGACTGCAAAATCTGAATAAGGGCAAGAGACTGGCATACTTTAACAATGACTGTTTACTCACTATCAGGTCACCCCATCAACTGGGAGTCAGGGAGTCAGGGAGTCCTGAGATTACCAAACAGACTTGATGGGCCTAGACCTCGAATAAATACCTCTTTCCATTGTTACCAGTCATCTCTATCAGGAACAACAAAGTAGACTCCAATGTGGGCCCCCATAGGACCTTGCCCTCAACTTGGATCAACAATGGTAGAGAATGTTCCATCCTCCTAAGGGAGGCTGCACAACATACTCTATGCCACACCTGAGGAAGATGGGTCCTGATATTGGGGCAGCTTGGAACATTCCTATTCATGACCACAGATGTGACCTCAGATCTACAGGGATGCAGAGGTCACATAGGCTCTTAAGCTGAATATGGGCCCCAGATCAGATCAAACTGATGGGGTTTACAGTCAACAATATTTATACACCTTTCCCATATTTGGTAGCTACTCTCTTCCCTGATCTAGCTTTCTGGTCCTTTTTCTAGCCATGACATCATCTCCCCAGACAATAACTTAGATCCACCTGCATATCAGATTTCAGGCTCAGGGGAAAAAAGAACTAGTATAGCCACAGTCCCTTGGAATACAACTAAAAGATGCCTACTAGCTATCTACAAAACGGAACCCCCCCCCCCAACTCTTCATCTGCACTACTCCAGCCATTAGGTTCTTGATTAGTCAAGAACTTGTTTGGCTTTATATGTTAACTCTTTTCAGCCACCAGGTTCCAGATGCTAGCATGATGCCAATCAGATTTCTCTGGACAGACAACCCCACCAATGTGTCTTGGACCTCTTATTCCCCAGAACCCCAACCCACTAGGGAAAGAGAGAGGCATGGCTGGGTCTATGGTTCAACCTGTCAACACCCATGTTCAGCAGGGAAGCAATTACAGAAGCCAGACCATCCACCCTCTGAACTACAGAATGATTCTGGGTCCATACTCCCAGAGGGTTAAAGAATAGGAAAGCTGGGAGTCGGGCTGTAGCGCAGCGGGTTAAGCGCAGGTGGAGCAAAGCACAAGGACCGGCATAAGGATCCCTGTTCGAACCCCGGCTCCCCACCTGCAGGGGCGTCGCTTCACAGGCGGTGAAGCAGGTCTGCAGGTGTCTATCTTTCTCTCCTCCTCTCTGTCTTCCCCTCCTCTCTCAAATTCTCTCTGTCCTATCCAACAATGACAACAACAATAATAACTACAACAATAAAACAACAAAAGGGAATAAATAAATAAAAAAATAAATATATATATATATATATATATATATATATATATATATATATATATATATATATATAAAGAATAGGAAAGCTACCAGGGGAGGTGAGGGGATACGAATTCTGTTGGTGGAAATTGTGTGGAGTTTTACCCCCTTATCCTATGGTTTTGTTAGTGTTTTCTTTTTGTAAATAAAAAAAAAAGCCCATTAATATAGCCATGGGCTCTTGGGAATATAACTAAAATAGGCGTTGTAGCTATCTACAAAATGGAGACCTCCCCCCCAACTCTTCATATAAACTTTTCCAGCCTTTAGGTTCAAGATTAGATTAGTCAACAATTTGTTTGGCTTTATATGTTAACTCTTCTTTCAGCCACCAGGTTCTAGATGCTACCATGATGCCAACCAGACTTCCCTGTGCAGATGACCCCACCAATATGTCCTCGAACTGCCCCACCAGGGAAACAGAGAGACAGGCTGGGAGTATGGATTGACCTACCAACATCCATGTTCAGCAGGGAAGCAATTATAGAAGCCAGACCTTCCACCTTCTGCACCCCATAATGTCCCTTGGTCCATGCTCCCAGAGTGATGAAGAATAGGAAAGCTATCAGAGGAGGGGATGGGATACAGATTTCTGGTGATGGGAATTGTGTGGAATTGTGCCCCTCTTATCCTATGATTTTTGTCAGTGTTTCTTTTTTATAAATAAAAACTATATAAAAATAAAGTAAAAATGATAGTCATATGATATGACAGGAATTTTTTAAAAGAGAAAAAAAACTAAATTGTGGCAAAGTAAATGGTGTGGCTTTTGAGATAACCATTTGAATCTGAGAATGTCTTAGTTGTGCAACTCAAATTTTCAACTGCAGGTGCAGAGAATAGGGAGTTGTTCAGCACAAACATAATAGAAGAATAAAATCATAATTGGCATTAGCACTGACTGCTGAGAAGGCTAAAATGAGGCTCCACTAACCTTAAGCACCACCTTCACTAACTGACACTCTTATGACAGAATCACATCTGGCTGGGACCTAGGGGACACTGAGACCAGGCTCTGACCTCATGTAAGAATATCTCACCCTGTGTCCCTGACAGATGGCCTACTGAATTCCAGCCAAAACTGAGCACCTTAGGAAATAGTCCTACTCATTCCAGAAAAATTTTTGAGATATTAAATGGTTCCCCTTAATATTATATTACAATTTCTATAGTTGAATTATTTTATTTGTTGGTCTCAGTTTCTATATTCTTAGAAGGATCTACAAATGCTTCAGTTATCAGTTACTGAGTAATTATATTTCCACTTTTTTACATGTCTATAATTGTTCTTGGTTAAATCCCTTTCCACTGAAGAGTCTGCAATCACATTTAATTTTTCAAATACTAATGAGAAGTACTGACTTTTGCATTCAGTTTCTTCTGGAAAGATATTGATCCAATATCTTCATCCTAGATATCCAAAAATATCACCATGTTATAACACCTTATATGACTTCTATTTATATAATTTTCCATCCAGTGATATTTACCTCACTATCCTTATTTTACATGGTTACACAATCTTTCTTTCAAGACTGTTTGCCACATCTTTGAATCTGATTCAAAAGTATTTTTACTACTCCCATCTGCTTCCAATTTTTTTTATTTCCATAATAGTTTACTTCTACTATTCTCTTCTGTTTCAGCTCTGTTTTAATTTACTTTTATTTTTCTATTTCTTTATATTTCTTCTTTAATGATTTTATTTAAAAGTTTGGCTATTTGATTTTTTTAGAATATATAAAAAAGTGTTTTGTTGGAGGGGTAGATAACATATTGGTTAGCAAAGAGACTCTCATTCCTGAGGCTCTGAGGTCCCAGGTTCAATCCCTTGTACCACCATTAGCCAGAGCTGAGCAGTGCTAAAAAAAAAAGTTTTGTTTTTGTTCTATTTATTCTTCCTGTCCTTAACTTTTAAAAAATAATTTTTATTTATAAAAGGGAAACATTGACAAGAACTATAGGATAAGAGGGGTACAACTCCACACAATTCCCACCACCAAAACTCCATACCCCATCCCCTTCCCTGATCCTAACTTTTTTTTTTAAGTTTAAGTATGATGCATGGATCTCATTTTGGATTCTTGTTGAACTAGACTCTTGTTAGTCCTTAGTTACTTCATCACCCAAAGTCCATAAATGTGTTGGTTTCTATTTCTGTATGAATAGCATGGGATTTCTCCTTGTCTCAATTACTGTTTTTGAATTTATAAATTGGTTTAATTATCTCCTTGAAATTTAATTTGAAGGTTAAAGTATTCACATTTTTCACTGTCACTTCAGTTTTCATCTGTTTGGGGATAAAATGGGGCCAGTGAATTAAGAAAGAACCTATTAGTCTCTATACCACAATTCCAAGAGAGCACATGTACTTTGCCAAATTTGATAATTCCTTTGTCAGAGTCTAACCATTACACCCTACCAATTTCCTCTTTCTAGTAAAGAGTTATGACACTACAGAGGCCTCTAGAGTACAACATAGAGCACACTCAGTTCTGTTATTGTCTTATATTTCAATTTATTATTATTATTTTATTATTAACATCTCTTCATGAGAACTGCATTCAGAAGCTATAAAACATAGCAAAACTAATTCTTCTTCTTATATATTTGTACTACCACAGGTCCTGACTATTTTTTTTCAGATTGAAACAACAAAAAATTACCCTCCTTTACATATGCACCCCTATGTTCATAGCTGCATTATTCACAAAAGCTAATGAGTGGGAGCAGTCTAAATGCCCACTGATAGATACAAAGACTGAACACAAAACTTTATGGAATATACTCCATGGAATACTACTTTGTCATTGTGTCCTTTAGGCAAAAATGAGTGGAACTGGAAGTGATTATGCTTAGTGAAATAACTAAAGAAGTGACAGACAATTACCAGATGGTTTCACTCATCTGTGGAATCTGGAGAACTGAAACAGATGAACTTGCAAAGAAGAATAATACAATAAGCAAACCAACTGTCTCTAGGACTTTGTGACATTGTTCACTACTCAGTCCTATCTTCTCAAGTTATGGCACCTAGGAATTTTCAAATCTTTAAGGAAATATTCTATCTATGTTATTTCTAGAGAGGTCCTGAATAGTTCCTGAGATCCTATTTCATTAAATCTTAAGTTGCTACTGTTTCTTCTAAATGATTTTATGTGGTTTGATAATGCAGTTATTTATTACTTTTATGGTAGGCTAATTTTCATATCTGTCGACGTAAGGAAGAAATTTATGTCAAAACAACTTCATTATCTTCATTTACCAAAACTAGCTGGAGTGCTGAGAGCTTACCAATCTAAAATATGGATTTTATATTGCTTTCAATCATGGCAATATTACTTAGATCAGTACTTATTTTGAAACAATTGTTGTTGTACTTAGCTCTTTGTCTTGTGGTACCCAATTTTGCAAAGTCAGAAGTCTTATTATTTTTGTTTGCTTTATATGAAATCTATTCTTTTTTGTAGTACTTGAATACATGCATTTCAATACTTTCTTTAGGATGATAAACAAAAATATGTCAACACCAGTAATCCTATTTCTGCATTGCTCCTTAAGATAGCACTATCAGTCAGCACTGTTCCTTTTCAGTGAAGAACTTTTACATAATTTCTGCTATTCTTTTTGCTCTTTTCATTTCTCTTCATTGAAATGGTGGCAGCATTATAAATAAGCATGTGAATTTCTTTTGAGCAGAATTTGTATAATTCTCAGTATAAGTCACAACTTCATCAAGAAATAATTTGATGACATGTCCCAATACCTCACTGATTCTTGTAGCTGTCAGTTAACCAATCAAGGAAAGGTGCAAAGATGGCTAAGAAGACCCTACAAATCTCCTAAAAAAGTCATAAATCTGTGTTTTTATATATTTGTATTAATTTTTTCAAACCTGGTTTTAAGTAAATTATTTTATTCTGCAGATGTGGACTTATAATTTTATTATAATCTATTAAGGTAAAGGAAGGGGCAGGAAATGTGAATAATTCTAAATAAAGAGTCATATATCTTCATAGCATCATTTTTCTTTTGCTCTTGTGTGGGAATTCATTTGTTTATTTTGAAAGTACAATTCCAGATTTCAGGATGTATGTCATTAATCATCTTTTCTGGTGTTATACAATAGCATTTAACTGTAAGGTAAGTTTACCTTAGGAAAAATTTACACTAGCAGAGTGTTCTTGACTATCTCTTTAACCTCTAAGCTAGCACTTGTAATAACTACTGCTACTTGTGTCTTCAATACTTTGGAAGAGTTTGAGAACTATGATAAAGTTCTTAAAGTAACTGATTATCAGAGAAAAGCAAATAAAGACAACAGTGAAATACCATTTATGCCTATGAGAATGTCATGCATCAGAAAGGACAGAAACAACAAATGTTGGAAAGGATGTAGGAAAAAAGGGGACAGTTCTGTGCTGCTAGTGAGAGTGTAAAATAATCCAAGCATTATGGAAAGCATTGTGGAAACTTCTCAACACACTAGAAATGGACATACCCTATGACCCAACAATTCCCTTCCCAGGAATATACCCAAAGAAAGCAAAAACAACTATCAGAAGAGATCTATGTAAACCTATGTTCATAACAGCACAATGTGTAATCACTAGTGTGGGACTATGTGAAAGCTTGGTAGAGCTTAGGGGAGCTCCCCCATCCTCGGATGGAGGTCTGGAAAGATACCCCACTTGTTAGCCTCTCGAGAGAGATGAGCCAAGAGAGAAAGTCTCCCAGACTAAGCTTGCCTTGTAAGACTCTCAAGCCCACAGAAATCTCACAGTTTCTCTCTGCTAGCAGCAGGCCACATGGCTTCCTGCTTTAAGATTCATTTACTCAAAGTTCACCTTACCTTCTGATCACAAAGGAGAAACATCTTATCACACACTCCTAACAGTGTCCTTTGATGTCCTTAATTTACATCAAGTTTTGTTTATCTTCTCTCTCTCTCATCTTAACTGGTTTAACCCCTATTCTTCTCTCAAATACCTTTGGGTAATTAAGTGCCTGCATCAGGAGACTAACTATCTTGACCTTTATGTATGTGCATCAATTATTGTCATACCAGCTCCCTACCATAGGGGAAAGCTGGCCTTTAATAAACCTGTAATTTCTGATGTATTTGAAGAATGTTCTTTGTTTCAATCTCTATATAAACTCAAACCCACCCCCAAATAAATTGAGTGTTCATATCAGAATCCTCCTTGAGTCTCTTTCTTTATCACGTAGTCTCTTGAGCTAGTGATGAAGTCTCGGTAAGCTTACCTTCCTGGCTGAGAGTCACATGAGCCCCAGCACACTAGAACCTGGAATTCAACCCAGATGTCCAATATCAGATAATAGCCTAAAAAAGCTATAGACTATAAACACAATGGAATACTACTCAGTTTTTTAAAATGATGAAGTTGGTGGCTGTGAGGTAGCACAGTGAGTTAAGCCCACATGGTGCAAAGTTTAAGGACTGGTGCAAAGATCCCAGTTTGAGCCCCCAGCTCCCCACCTGCAGTGGGGTCACTTTGCAAGTGGTGAAGCAGGTTTGCGGGTGTCTATCTTTCTCTCCTCCTCTCTGTCTTCCCCTTCTCTCTCCATTTCTCTCTGTCCTATCCAACAATAACAACTATAACAAGGGCAACAACAAGGGCAACAAAATGTGACAAAATGGCTTCCAGGAGCAGTGGATTCATAGGCACTGAGCCACAGTGATAACCCTGGAAGCAAAAGAAAAGTTGATGAAGTCATCTACTTTGTGTCATCTTGGATAGAACTTGAAGATATCATGTTAAGTGAAATAAGTCAAAAGGAGGACAAATACCAAATGATCTCACTTATTAGCAGGACTTGATATATGGGGACAGGGAAGGAGAACACAAAGTGAAACGTGGACTGGGCATGGTGTACTGCATCAAAGCAAAAGGTCCCAGGGGAGGTGAAGTAGGGAGGAGAGCAAGAGAACTTTGGGGTCCTGGTGTATAATGAAACTGTACCCATGAGCCAATGAATAACACTGTAAACCATTAACCTCCTTAATAAAATAATAATAAATAAAATAAAAACTCAGCCCCAGTTATTGGGCTACTAGTCCCCAGTGTGGTAATCTGTCACACCTGACATGAACACCACTGTTAGTTAAGATTGTGTAAGATACAGTAAGTTTGTATATTTGCTTCAAAATATTTTCCTTAGATGGATCTTATACATTCTGCATTTCAAAACTATCTATTTGGTGACTTCTATCATTGTATTTACAAAGGCAATTCTCTCTTATTTCATGTTCCATAGGTGAGAAGATGATTAAGAATACAATTGTTCCTATAATTCTTATATTACAAGCTTTCAAAATAATAAATATCTAGCTTCCCAGAACTATAGAAAAGAGACAAATTTTAATAGAAAAAAAATTTTCTTAGATATCAAACACACTCGTGAATTTCTCTACCCACATTTAGATTCAGAAGAATGATTTTAAAGCCATAGAAAGCTAAATTGTGCTTCCCATCCAAAGTATCCATTAGTGCATCTATAACACAACACATCTCAGTTGATTAACCTATATATCAAATATTTTGGTGGAAAGGATCAATAAAGCAATGAATTATTTTATTATTAGTTGAAAAAATATATTTATTAAATTTCTTTTCATTTTAATTTATCATTTTTAATTTATTCTTTAAAATATTTCATTTCATTTATTTATCTAGAATAGAGGCAGATAATTTGATAAGGAAGGGGGGATAAAGAAGGAGAGAGAGACACACATACACCTGAGCACTGCTTCATCACCCCCTGAAGCTTTCCCCCTTGCAGGGAGGATTAGCGGCTTAAACCCATGTCTGTGTACATGGTAACATATGTGCTCAGCCAGGTGCACCACTACTTTGTTTCTGTTTGTTTAATTTTAAATTTTATTTTATTTTTATTGTTTATAGAGGCAGTGAGAAACAGAGAACAAAAGGGGACAGTAATAAAAAGACATAGAGACACCTGTAGCACTGCTTCACTACTCATGAAGCCTATCTCCACAGGGACTGAACCCAGGTCCTTACACATGGTAGTTTGCACTCTATTAGTTGCACCACCCTAAGGTCCCTAAATTTCCTTTCACTTAGAGTAAGAAGATGAGGTCATTAAGTCCCATCAATACCCTGATTTTTAAAAATGTATTGAAAAGTTAGTGTAATTCCTGGGGAGAACCATCCAGAAAGTTCTCAGAACACTAGAAATGTTTCTAACTATTGACCTGGCAATTTCTCTTGAAGACATTTCCAAAGGAAACAAATGCACCCATCCAAACAGATCAATGTACACCTATGTTCACAGCAGCACAATTTGTAATAACCCCAAAGTTAGAAGCAACACAGATGTCCAATACGAGTGGTGAAGAAAGCTGTGGTATACACATACAATGAAATACTACTTGAGTGTTAAGAATGAAGTCATTTCCTTTGCCTCATCATGGATGGAACTTGAAAGTACTGTGTTAAATTAGATAAGTAAAAAAAAGAGGACAAATACCAGATGATCTCACTATAGGCAGAACTTAAGAAACAAGACCAGAAAGGGAAAGCGCAAAGCTAAACTAGAACTGGGTGAGATGTACAGCACCAAAGCAAAAGATTCTGGGGAGAGAGGGGTTGTGGAGGTGTGAAAAGGGCCTTGGGGTACTGATGTGCTTATATACCAATACAATAAATAAATGGAAAAAAGTTACTAAACAGGAAAATAAATTTATAACATACAGTACTAACACAGATGAACAGATTGACTTTTTCTGAAATTAACACTACTTGCCTGTTCCGAAATAATATACTCTACTGTGGTTTGATTACATTTTCATTCACTGTAAAATTCTGAGATTATCATAAAGAGATTGAATCCATTGAAAGTAACAAACATGGAGGCGGAGCCAAGAAGGCAACTGGAATGTAGCAGCACCCATGGGCTCTGACATCAACTGCTAGAAAGCCTTGAAATCCTGTTCTTCAGTGGGACAAGTAAGGAGGCATCCTAAAAATAGACCAGGGAGGTGATTATAATTCAATTTGGGTTAAAAATTGGAGCAAAAAGAAAGAAAATTTCTTGATTATTTCTCTCAGCCCCCCTCTCCCCATAACCAGACCCCAGCGGGGGGGGGGGGGTGGGTAGGGAGCTGTTGCTAGCAGGCTTCCCATGGAGCTCCTTTCTTTACCAAGATTCCTAGCCCACTGGGGTGCCATTAAACCCTGCTTCCAAATTTCTAGGCTATTTCTGTTGTTCCTCTGAGTAAGGGACTTAAACCCATTCAAGTGACAATTAGCTAATCAAGCAAGCCTCACCCAGCCTGGGAAATACTGCTTGAAAGTTTTTTTTTTCTTTTTTCATGTTTGTTTTGTATTGTGTTTTCTTTCTCAATCAGTTATCTAGACTAAATGTGCATAGGCTAACAGGGAGCTGTCCAAGCTGTAGACCCACTGCTTAGGCTTTTTACTCTGTTCTATTTTACAAATACTATTATATATACACACATATCCCTTCCCCCCCTCAGGTGACCAAAATTAACTCTTAGTATACTTTCCATTGCTAGATGACAAGAATTATCATCCACTGTGAGAGAAACTTGTCTCACTTTTCATACCTCCTCTATCGCCCTTCTCCCACCTCCAAGCCAATTATATATATATAATTATATATATATAATTTATATATAATTATATATATAATTATATATAAATTATATATATATATATAAAACTCTCCTTTCACTGCTTTTTTCTTGTTTCCTTCTTTTTTCTTTTCTCTATTTTTTCCCTTGTCTTACTTTCTCCCTTCCTCGTCCCTCTGCCTTCTGAATTCACTGATACTTATTTGTGAACTATTTCAGGGAAGAAGTCTGACTCAGAGCAGACTCTCTTTGTGTGTGTCTCTGCTCCACTTCCCCTTTCCCTCTTGCTACCCCTAGAATCTACAGTGCATGGTTGATTTGCATAATTGTCTATTCCTGCTATTCCTTTTTTTCCTTCTCTTTCTTTTTCATTTATATTTGGTTGCTATTTTTTCTTGAACTGGAGACATTGTGGGACTAACTGGTAATGGTTAAACTGCTTAAGGCATTGCTTTAGTTACTATTGTAATTTCTGAGGGTGGTGATTGCATTTGTCATAAAGGTATTTAGTATAGTGTGGCTTGTACATAAAACAAAGCAACTGAGGAACAACAGAACATAAAAATAAAAAAACATATTGAAAATGGATAGATCAAGAGAAAACAAAACTGCTAATAAAATGAATGAAGACAAGAGCCTAGAAGAAACTACAAATCAGCCAGAAGTAACCAGAGATAAGAAAAGCATGCAAGCAATAATAAATTTATTGATCTCAGAAATGAAAACAACTTTGGAGGGAAGGAATAGCAGTATTAGGGAAACAACAGATGAGACACTCTAGGAAAATACTAACTACCTTGAGGCAATTAGAGAACTGAAAGCTGAAATAGCTGCAATGAAGAAAGCAGCTGAGGGAAGGGAAAGTAGACTAGCAGAAGCAGAAAACAGAATTAGCCAGACAGAGGATGAGCTAGAGAAAACTAAGAAAGAGGTGAAAGAGCTCAAAAAGAGATTGAGAGACACTGAAAACAACAACAGAGACATATGGGATGATCACAAAAGAAGTAACAATCGTATAATTGGCCTGACAGAAGAAGAAAGAGGAAGGGGAAGCAAGCATTCTAGAGGAAATTATAGAAGAAAACTTCCCAGACCTGAACAACAGAAAGGACATTAAGATCCAAGAGGCTCAGAGAGTCCCAAACAGAATCAACCCAGACCTGAAGACACATCATAGTCACAATGAGAGGAAATAAGATAAATAAAGGATCCTAAAGACTGCAAGAGAAAAACAAAAAAATCACATACAAGGGAAAACCTATAAGACTATCAGCAAACTTCTCTACCCAAACTCTAAAGGCCAGAAGAGAATGGCAAGATATCTATCAAGCCCTGAATTGATGCTGAGGAATTATTCTGATGCAGTTTCCACTCCTAGGTTTTTCCACGCCCCACAGTGCCCCCTTCAACCAATCCTGCCCTCACACGTCACCCCTGGTTATTGCTCAATAAAAGCCCCCTCACTCCCACCCCCTCTGGGCTCTTGGCTCCCTCTCTCGCTTTCTCTCGCTAGGCTCCTTTGGGTCACGCTCTCTCTCTCTCTGTGTGGTGAGGTAGTGGGGACGGCCATTGTCGGCTGACTCCACATGGCCTGAGCCACAACCCCATCCTATAATAAAGATTTGTGTACCCTACTTGTTCCAGACCTCCTCTCTCTCTCTTTTCTGTGGTGCAGCCCGACACCTGGCAACAACAACACTGAATGAAAACGGGTTTCAACCAAGGATAATATATCCCACTAGACTTTCATTCAAACTAGATGGAGTCATCAAAACCTTCTCAGACAAACAACAGTTAGAGGAAGCAACTATCACCAAACTGGCCTTGAAAGAGGTTCTAAAAGACCTCTTATAAACAAGAACATCACTATAATACTTGCAACATATCAAATAAAAACTTGTTGAACAATGGCACTACAACACATTAAATCCATAATATCAGTAAATGTCAATGGCTTAAACTCACCCATCAAAAGGCACAGAGTGGGAGGATGGATCAGAAACATAACTCAACCATATGCTGCTTGCAAGAATCCCATCTGTCACAACAAGATAAACACAGACCTAAAGTGAAAGGATGGAAAACTATCCGACAGGCAAATGGACCACAAAAAAAGGCAGGAACAGCCATTCTCATCTCTGACACAATAGATATTAAATTAAATGAAGTAATAAAAGATAGGCAAGGTCATTACATAATGATTATAGGATCAATCAGCCAATAAGATATAACAATTATTAACATCTATGCACCAAATGAGGGACCATCTAAATACATCAAACACCTTCTCAAAGACTTCAAAAATACATCAATAGTAATACAATAATAGTAGGAGACTTTAATACCCCACTCTCACACTTTGATCAACAAAACACAGAATCAACAAAGATACAAGAGAATTAAATGAAGAGATAAACAGACTAGATCTCTTGGACATTTTCAGAGCTCTTCACCCCCCAAAATTGGAATACATTCTTTTCAAATCCACACAACACGTACTCAAGGATAGATCACATGTTAGGACACAAAAACAGCATCAATAAATTCAAGAGCATTGAAATTGTCCCAAATATCTACTCAGACCACAGTGGAGTAAAACTAACATTTAACAACAAACAGAAATTTATTAAAAGTCACAGAATCTGGAAGATAAACAACATACTGCCTAAGAACCAATGGGTCAGGGAGACACTCAAGCAGGAAATTCAAATGTTCCTGGAAACAAATGAAAATGAATACACAACCTATCAAAATATTTGGGGCACAGCTAAAGCAGTACTGAGAGGGAAACTCATAGCCATACAATCACATATTAAACAACAAGAAAAAAACCAAATAAACAACCTTACTGCACACCCTAAGGACTTAGAGGAAGAGGAACAAAGCAACCCTAAAGCAACCAGAAGGACAGAAATCATTAAAATTAAATCAGAAAAAACAACATCGAAAATAAGAGAACCATACAGAAGATCAGTGAAGCCAAATGTTGGTTCTTTGAAAAATTAAACAATATTGACAGACCCCTAGCCAGACTCACTAAACAAAAAAGGGAGAAGACTCAAATTCATAGAATTGTAAAATTCTCCTCTAGAGGAGATATCACAACTGACACCACAGAAATCCAGGAAATCATGAGAGACTTATATGAAGAACTATATGCCACCAAGCTAGAGAATCTGGAAGAAATGGAACAATTCCTAGAAACATATGCCCTTCCAAAACTGAACCAAGAAGAACTACAAAATCTAAATGCACTAATCACAGACAAAGAAATTGAAACCGTTATTAAGAATATCCCCAACAACAAAAGTCCTGGACCAGATGGCTTCACAAATGAATTCTACAAAACTTTCAGGAAACAGTTAGCACCATACTTCTTAAGCTTTTCAATAATATTGAAGAAACAGGAATACTCCCTTACCCCTTCTATGAAGCCAACATCACCCTGATACCAAAAGCTGATAGGGACACAACAAAAAAGGAAAACTACAGACCAATATCTCTGATGAACATAGATGCCAAAATATTAAACAAGATCTTGGCCATACGGATACAGCAACATATCAAAAAGATTGTTCATCACGACCATGTGGGATTCATCCCAGGAATGCAAGGCTAGTTCAACATCTGTAAGTCAATCAATGTCATTCACCACATCAATAAAAGCAAAGCCAAAAACCACATGATTATCTCAATAGATGCAGAGAAAGCCTTTGACAAAATCCAACACCCATTCATGCTCAAAACTCTACAAAAAATGGAAATAGATGGGAAATTCCTCAAGATAGTGGAATCTATATATAGCAAACCAACAGCCAACATCATACTCAATGGATAGAAGTTGAAAGGATTTCCCCTCAGATCAGGGACTAGACAGGGCTGCCCACTGTCACCATTACTCTTCAACATAGTATTGGAAGTTCTTGCCATAGCAATCAGGCAAGAGAAAGAAATAAAAGGAATACTGACTGGAAGGGAAGAAGTCAAACTCTCACTATTTGCAGATGATATGATAGTATACATAGAAAAACCTAAAGAATCCAGGAGAAAACTACTGGAAGTTATTAGGCAATATAGCAAGGTATCAGGCTACAAAATCAGTATATAAAAATCAGTGGCATTTCTTTATGCAAACACTAAAACCGAAGAAGACATTGAGAAATCACTCCCATTCATTGTTGCAACAAAATCAATAAAATACCTAGGAGTAAAGCTGACCAAAGAAGTGAAAGACTTGTATACTGAAAACTATGAGTCATTCTTCAAGGAAATAGAAACTGATACCAAGAAATGGAAAGATATCCCATGCTCATGGATCAGAAGAATAAATATCATCAAAATGAATATTCTCCCAGAGCAATATGCAAATTTAATGCAATACCCATCAAAGTTCCACCAAGTTTCTTTAAGAAAATAGAATAAAAACTACATTCATTTATCTGGAACCAGAAAACACCTAGAATTGCCAAAACTATCTTGAGGAAAAGAAACAGAAATGGAGGCATCACACTCCCAGATCTCAAACTATATTATAATGCCATCATCATCAAAACAGCCTGGTACTGGAACAAAAATAGGCACACAGACTAGTGGAACAGAATTGAAAGCCCATATCTAAACCCCCACACCAATGGAAATCTAATCTTTGATAAGGGAGCCCAAAGTATTAAATGGAAGGAGGCTCTCTTCAATAAATGGTGCTGGGAAAAATGGGTTGAGACATGCAAAAGAATGAAATTGAACCACTTTATCTCACCAGAAACAAAAATCAACTCCAAATGGATCAAAGACCTGGATGTAAGACCGGAAACTATCAAATATTTAGAGGAAAACATTGGTGAAACACTTTCCCACCTAAACCTCAATGACATCTTTGATGAAACAAACCAATTGCAAGGAAGACTAAAGCAGAAACAAACCAATGGGACTACATCAAATTGAAAAGCTTCTGCACAGCCAAAGAAACTATTAAACAAACAAAGAGACCCCTCACAGAATGGGAGAAGATCTTCACATACCAAACATCAGACAAGAGATTAATCACCAAAATATACAGAGAACTCAGCAAACTTAGCACCAAAAAAAGCAAATGACCCCATCCAAAAATGGGCAGAGGATATGAACAAGACATTCACTTCAGAGGAGCTCCAAAAGGCTAACAAACTTATGAAAATCTGTTCTAGGTCGCTGATTGTCAGAGAGATGCAAATAAAGACAACATTGTGATACCACCTCACTCCTGTGAGAATGGCATACATCAAAAAGGACAGCAGTAACTAATGTTGGAGAGGCTGGGGACAGAGGAACCCTTCTACACTGCTGGATATGTTCCCTAAAATACACGATTATGCATTATTGTTGTGTGAATGTCATATGTGCTATATGTGTAGCCTATTTCATACCTAGAGATAACCATCATATATGCAATTCCTAGTTAACCAAAGTAGATTTTAATGATATAAGACTTTACATACTGCTCTCAATACTTTCAAAACATCTGGTTTGCCAGATTACAAGTCTGATTACATAAATTTATATTAAGAGAGTCCACTGGTTTTGAGGAACAGAGACTAGAGAATACTACCTATTCCATCTACCTATAGATGGAATACTACCTATTCCATCTATATACTATTTCATATGAAATAGTATATAGATGGAATAGGTAGTATATAAATGCTGAAGGTGGGAGTTGGGCGGTAGCACAGCAGGTTAAGCACAGGTGGCACAAAGCGCAAGGATTGGCGTAACCCTGTTTCAAGCCCACGGCTCTCCACCTGCAGGGGGGTTGGTCCACAAGCAGTGAAGCAGAACTGCAGGTGTCTATCTTTCTCTCCCCCTCTTTGTCTTCCCCTCCTCTCTCCATTTCTCTCTGTCCTTTCCAACAAAGATGACAATAATAATAACTACAACAATAAAACAACAAGGGCAACAAAAAGGAATAAATAAATTAAATATTTTTAAAACTTTTTTTAAAATGCTGAAAGTATCTAAAATAACCTTTTGGATTAATGCTTTACGTTAGCCAACATAGGTACTCAGAAATTATTGTGAAAGCATAGCAAAATAGAGACAAAGACAAAACAGAATTATTTTCAGTTGTCCACCAATATATAGCTAAAAATACATGTCCACATGTATGAAAGTAAATTAAATGTATTGGATTACCAACTGGTATTATGAGAAAACTGAAAATGGTACTATCATTTGGAATTCAAAAGAACATAAAGAAATCTACTACATCAACTCTCAGTCCAAAAGCAATTTGTATTTTGTATGTTGTTTGTTGATATAAAAGAAAAGAACATAACGAACTCAAGTTTTTCTCCCAAAGGAATTTGACCTCCTTACAGGAAAAAGAAAAAAAAAGTGAGAGAGAGAGAGAGAGGAAAAATAAAATAAAAAACAGCTGTTTGGCCTAAAGGAAGAAAAGGACTCCCTGATGTCAAATTTACAATCAAGAGGAACTCAGGTCCAAAGAGACAAAATACAGATAGTAAATATGACTATATCAGAACTTAAATAAAATAGTGTACCAAAGGACAGGGAAGAGAATATCTCCAAAGAACCAAACTCCAAGCAACTCTCCAAAAAAAGCAAAGAAAAAGGGAAATTGTTGTACTTTCATATATCATATATTTCTGAATTATCTTTAATACTACTACAAAGATCCAATATATCTTTAGTATATGCCAACATATATGGAAGCATTAGAATCAGAAGTTGGTGAAATCTGGGTTGAATGATCAATCTAATCTACCTAGAATCAATAAACTGAAAAAAATGTATAGCATGAGACTTTTCATATGAAAAATATCATATAAATGAGCAGATACTTTTAAGTCTGTCTGCTCTCACAAGGATCAGCCTAACATCCTTAAAATATGCCAGGTGTTTATGAAAACCCTCCTAGGGAAAGAGCGAGGCAGACTGGGAGTATGGATCGACCAGTCAACGCCCACGTTCAGCGGGGAAGCAATTATAGAAGCCAGACCTTCCACCTTCTGCAACCCACAACGACCCTTGGTCCATACTCCCAGAGGGATAGAGAATGGGAAAGCTATCAGGGGAGGGGATGGGATATGGAGATCGGTTGGTGGGAATTGTGTGGAGTTGTACCCCTCCTATCGTATGGTTTTGTTAATGTCTCCTTTCTTAAATAAATCAAAAAATATATGCCAAGTGTTGGTGCTATTTTTCAATAACCTACGATATTACATAGATAAGAGTGACACAAAATGCCTCACAAACTTGTAGACATTTAGAGTAGAGATGGCTCTGCAAGACAGCTCTCCTGGTAGGTAGGGCATAGACCTTGCTGTGTGTACAGCCAGATTCAAGTTTTAGCACATCATGAGAGGCCCACAGCACTGAGGGGAGCACCAGTATTTTGTATCACCCCATGTCTCTATCTCTGTTTCTCTCTGTGTCTTTCTGTATGAATGAAGAGAAACTGCACGTGTGACTCCAAGCTCCACAATAAATAAACAACTAAATAAAATTAGAATTTAGAACTTGAAGATTAATCAAAAGATTACATTTTATCAGCCCAAAAGTCTTTGTTGAATAAATGAATTTTATTTTAGTCTGCTTTTGTGTAAAATCCCCTAAAAGTAGGGTACAGTTTTTGAGTAAACGGACTCAGTTCAGTTATTTGTAGTTGGGGGGCATACGAGAGTTAAATTTTGATAGCAGGATTTGAGAGTTCACGCTGTACTAGGGACTCTTGCAAGCTGTCACTTTGTGAACCTAGCCTCAATTCCTGTCATTAACTTCCCCCCTCACCTGCCACAATTTGAAATGGTTCTGAGTATTGTGCTTGCTTGTGAAAACCAAAAGGAAACTTTGCCAAACTATGAGCTATAAACTATGAACAAAGTAGCTTAAAAGTATTCTATGACATAGATAATATTTACTCTAATAACACAGATTAATTTTTAAAAACTTGGTAAAGAACTCCAATTTGTTAAGAAGGGGTTTCCTTTAGTTACCTCTTATTGTATTTATGAAAGACCCAAAAGGAAAACTTAAATCAGAGGGTTTTCTAAATTAAAAAACTACAATAAAAACCCACATGAGAGGTTTGTATTGGCACAACATAAAGAATGGGGATGTAGGTAATTAATAATAATATGAAAAAATATTTTCAAATATCCATGACACTCCCAACAGCATAAATGCTTTCTACTTAAATAATAATGTATACACACAGTGAATAAAAACCTGGTCAGTGTTTTTTAGCTTATCATGAGTAAACCAAGAAGGAAAAAGAATGAGGATGACTGCCTCCCAATTCAATAGAAAAACAGAATTGCAGATGTTGTGGCCTCTAACCAGAAAAGGCTGGACCCCTAAGCAAGGAAACTCTCTGATGGTCAGAAGTGTTGAACAGACATCCTCAAACAAAGAGACAAAGAAAAAAAAATTTGGAGAGAACTCTGGAGGGCTGTAATAGGAAAAAGCAAATGTCCAAATTGAATACTCACAGCATTGACTCCATTTTCTTTATCTGACATTTAAATTATGTTTGCAGAATGTCAGGGTCCTTCTGACTAAAGTAGGGCAACAAAGCTGGTAATTTTTGAGATAACAAGGAAATTTGTGTTTGTCCCATGTCACTGGCTATATTTGTGCACAAGTGTGAGAAACCTCAGCAGAAAGATCCTAGGAGCTATTACAAGATGGCGCATTCAGATATTTAGCCTAATTGAGGACTGCAAAGGCAAACTGGACCACATTCATGAAAAAAAAGCCACAAAAAGCGATGAGCTCTGCAAATACCTCTTCCAGCACATTTTCTACCAGCTACAATGGATTGAGAACATCTTTTTAAGTTTTAACAATCAGGGTTGAACTCTAACTACAGGCAGAAGCTTTACCAAGTTTCCTTATATTCATATTTTCAATAATTTATTTCCCATATTTGCTAATGAAATGTACACGTGTATATTTCAGATATACAATATGCCTGTATATGCATACAACTTGAGAACAACATAAAATGAGCTACATTATAAAATTGAATATATACGATTCCAACAAAAAATGACAACACTAGATCTGGCATCATAATTTTTCCACCCTATCAATAAACACGCAAGTTCTTTCCAATCCTTATAATAATGGCAAGCCTATTCTCCACCATGACTGCTTCCTTGCACAGTACTTCAAATTTTAAGAGTGGAAGTTTGGATATAATTATAACAAATCATTAACAGGTTCAAAAGAATTTCACTACAGCTGAGCTGAGCTGATTTTAAATAGGAATTAAATTTGTCTCCCAATCCTGAGGTAATTTAAATAGATTATATAAAGACTTGAACATTTTTTTTAAACTAGTATTTTGTTTTGCTCAAGTAGCTAGTGTAAACAAGTTTATCAATGCAATATGACATTGAAGATGAAGAAGCTGAGAATTTCTCTTTGCTCAGCTCAGATCATTGTTGAAACATCTTTTTTAGGAAAGGCTTTGAGAAAGGCATCAGTGAATTTCAGCTTTTCCAGAAAGGTGTGGCATATTTTATTATGGAGTTAAAAACAGTGCTCAAGAGGAAACACAAATAGACTACCCCAAATAACTTGGTAGGCCAACTATGCTCTAATTCCATGAGTGTTCAGATTAAATTATGAACAAATTTCCAATTTATGTATATAAAGTAAATCAAATAATAAGTCTTGACTTCTTATTGAACTTTATGTTAATAAACCCCATTGCTCAAAAAAAAAAAAATCAGACTTGAAGCTATAATGACATAGTACCTAAATAAAATATACATAAATTTCAATTCACCTACTTTGCATAGCAATTGTAATTTTCAACAGAATTTTGACATTAATTACTGAAAACCAAATATTTTATAGCATGAAAGATTTTCTATATTCTGTGGATTATTAGATTTTACTAAGTTAAATCTATTTCTAGAATATATTAGAAGAAAAAAACATTGCATTTGACATGTAGTTCTTATTCTTCTTAAATGAAGAGTTTTAAAAATATTATTCTCAGCAATAAAGTTTTAAAGGAGGATTAAAAGGGAATCTTTAAGTAAGGAGAAATAAGAACACCTTCACAATTAGGTTTTCTGTAGGAAAATGCATTCTGTAGTACATTAGGTGAGGGTTTAGAAATACACATATGTATACAATTAAAATACAACTAATTTTCATGATCACTGTACAAACTATCACTTTATTTTTTGTTGTTTTGTGTAATTTTTTAAATATTTATTTACTTATTTTCCCTTTTGTCACCCTTGCTGTTTTTCATTGTTGTTGTAGTTATTATCATTGTTGTTGTTATTGATGTCATCATTGTTAGATAGGATAGAGAGAAATGGAGAGAGGCGGGGAAGACAGAGAGGGGAAGAGAAAGATAGACACCTGCAGAGCTGCTTCACTGCTTGCGAAGTGACTCCCCTGCAGGTGGGGAGCCGGGGGCTCAAACCGGGATCCTTAAGCCAGTCCTTGTACTTTGCACCATGTGCACTTAACCCGCTGAGCTACCGCCTGACTTCCCACTTTATTTATTTATTTATTTACTTTTATTGTCACCAAGGTTATTGCTGAGACAGTGCCTGCAAGAGAAATCCACTGCTCTCCATATCCATTTTTTCTTTTTTCTTTTTTTTTTTTATTTGATTGGACAGAGAGAAATTGAGAGAAAAGGGCAAGATAGAGGGAAAGAGAGAAAGATAGACACCTGTAGACCTGCTTCACCACTTGTGAAGTGGACTCCCTACAGGAGTGGAGCAGGGGCTCAAACCCAGTCCTTGCATTTATAATAGGTGTGCTTAAGCAGCTACACCACTGCCCAGCCCCTCAAACTATCACTCATAATCAATTACATTTTATCGTTATTTTTTCTGTCTTATTATCAGGATACTAACAAGGTGCGAGTCTATATATAACAATGTTATTTTCATATTTCTGTTTTGTGCATTACTTGCTATCACCCAGGAGAGGAAAGTAGAGGTAACATTCCTTTTATGTTAGCTCTGGGGCAAGAGTCATTCCAAGGGAAAAAAGCTGAACTCGGACTGACCCTTTCATGAAGCTCACTGTTTCCAAGATTGCCATAGTATAGGTACTGAGCTACCAATACTATGACTTCTGATTATCAACCCATAAGTCTATCCTAAAATAGCACTATTAAAATTGCAAGTATTATTTCAATATTACCTTTTACTGAGACTTGGGAGGTACCTCAGAAGTAGAGCTCATGGGTTCCATAGGTGAAATTTTGAGTTTGACTGGCAGTACTGTATAAAAACAAGAAAGACAAAAACAAAGAGGCCATCTTAAAGAGAAAAATTCTCTGTTCCCCATCTCTGTCTCTCTTTCTCTTTTGTGTCTCTATCACAAAAGATTATGAATAGGGGCTTCTAATATCAATAGAATATCTAATAGAGAGTACACATTACTATGGTCCCCACTTGGAGGGAAAATGCTTCAAGAAAAGGTAAGCAGTATTTTAGGTGTCTCCCTATCTCCTCTCTCTGTCTCTTTCTATTTCTCTCTGTCTCTCACCCTCTGTCAAAAGAAAAGGGGGAAATTCCCACTTGTAGAAGTGAAGTCATACTGGCACTAAGCCCCTGGTGACTATATATATATATATATATATTTCACACAAGCATTGTTACAATGACTTTGTCTGTTCTCTGTTTAAATTGTTGACCTCCTTTATGTAGTATGGGAAAATTTTCACACATAAAGGATATAGACCTTGCTATTTAGCATTGCTATAAAAATAATGAAGGCAAAATTTTAACAAAAAATAATACACTATGTTGAATCCTATAGTGGAAGCATATAGAAGGAGTATCTATATCCTGCCACTTGAGGAAGACTGGTCCTGAAATCAGGGCAGCCTAGAATGTTTCCGTGACCATAAACTGTGAGCTCAGAATGACCACACATACTTAAGTTGTCCCCTGATAAAACTTCACCCTCTATTGATCACATGACTAATTCCAGCTCATTCTGCAGGATTCAACTTGAGATGTTCCTGTCAGAGACCTTGCTGACAGACCCCTGACTCGTGCTTTCAGATCACCACACAAGCAACACTACAATTAGAGTTGGTTTTCATTATCCAAAAGTGGCCTATAAGCTCAGACATGAAGGGAAATATGTCTGCCTTGTGCATCCCAGGAGCCCAGCACTTAGCAGCCAGAGTTCTTGCCATTCCATTGTTAACACATTTGGGTTAAATAGAGGCAACTGGCAGAGCAGAGAATGTCCAGAGTATGAATTTTATATAACTAAATTAGTTAATTAGGTCAAGAATAAATAGGTTACAAACTCTGAGGTTACTTTTACAAACTTTGAGAACAGATTATCAAAACAGACTTATATGGTTTACAGTCATCCTCTCTGGTGGTTTAGAAAAGTCAGACACCATTCGGTAGAATGCTCCTGTATATCAGAATTTAATAAATGTCAAACTGTCTTCCAAAAATGTTTTTTGTGCACTTACTTTGTCATCATACTCAATCATAATAGCAACAGTAGATAACTTTTAATTAAGTTTTCATTTATTTTTTTGTTAATTAATAGGTAGACTTGCTATTGTTGTTCCTGCTCAGACTCTTTGTCTAATAAAGATTGATTGACTCAGCCTTCCACCTCTGGAGCTCTAGAGTCAGTTTACTGTCAGTTCATTGGCACAAAGTCAGAGTTATCCTTATTACTTGACTGTGTGATTTACAATTGCCTGTGTTTTAATGTACTAATTGAATTGGATATGTAGATTTAAATTTTCCAAGTTTCTGAGTCTGATCTAAAAGCCAAAAATCACTGTAGTCTCATATCACCAAGTCATATTTCAGATCTACCTTTTGCTAACATCATCTGGCTAAATTCTATTCAGAAACACACATTAAAGTGGGTGACCAGAACAGCTACTCTGTGGTGATCAAAGGGACTTAATTTCATTTTTCTTTTCTGATTATTATTCACTTACAGTATGTGTATAATAATCTCATTTTCATTGTTTCATTTCTCTAAGAAAGATAAGCATGTCTATCCATATACATTTTGTTATAGCTATAAGTATTAATATAGATATATATCTAAATATCATTATAAATATAAAGATATAGCTATAGATATAGACATAAATATGGACCTTGATATAGATGACATAGTAATAGTGGTTTTTCTTTTTGACTTTCTGTTCTTTTCACAAATATCCCTCAAATGTCAGAATGTCTAATGCTGTTTTACTTATATTTACTGGTACAGTTAAAAAGTCTTTCATTTTTGAGTTATTATTTTAATATTTTAAAATAATAATTAATATTTTAAAATATTACTTCTTTGATAATTCACATTTTAAATTCATCATGTTGATAAAAATAAACAGATGTCTTAGAAAAATCTCAATAAGTATTTTATGTGAAATTTTTGCTTTGGAGGTCATATCTTCTAAAAATATCTTTGATTTTAAATGTGGCCAGAGCCTTAAATTTGTAGTTTGGAGGTTGTTTAGTTATTCCTTCAGAAATAGTAAGAAAAACTGCAGTTCTTTTTTTGTCATGTTCACTTACACAGAAAGAGATGCAAATATATATTTTAGAGACCTGGATCATTAGAATAGTCATTAGCACCATTTAGCATGTAATAGATATTTTGGCTAAAGAAGTTTATGCATTTTACAAATAATTTCTTCCTCCCACACACCAAATTTAACAGTTTTATAGTCCTTTACAGCTTCCACCGCCATGCATGTGCCTCTTCGTTAGACCAGGAGCCAAAATTTAATGATTTTTGTTGCCTCTAGCACCATATACATGGTCAGAAATGATGCACCTCAAACTTTGATTAAATGCCAAACTTTGCTGATGGAAAACAGGTCCATTGAGTAAGTAATAATGATGAGTTAGGTTTCATGCTGTTTTACTGCTAACAGACCATCAGAAATGGAGTTCAGTTCATATAAAAACTGTTCTCCACCAAACAAGTCAGGATGGCTGGCGGCCTTGGTAAACATGTAAATGAACTTGATAACCCTCTCTGTTTGGAGAATTCATATAAAATGCTCTACTGTTTGCTTTATTTGGCCAGGTTAAAATGCCAAGGGATTTGCAATGGGGCCATTAATTTCTAAGTCCTAAATTAACTAAATGTGTACTGTGATGGCTGACCAATGCCAGAAGTATGATATGCAATGGGAAAGATTTTACAAAATCTAATGTTTGACCAAAAATAATGATTGATCATGAATAATGTGTAAGGTAGCTAGGAAGGAACACTATTAGGTTTCTATAACTTCTGGGTACTGCCAGTCTAAAGATATAAAGGATAAGAAACCTGAAGAATTCTAGGATATTTTTATAATTGAAGTATAATTGTGTGGTGTTAATAACAAAAAATAAGATTTAATGACTACTTTGTATTTGCTAGATTGAGTACCATTCTCTTTATATTTATGAATTTATATAACACAGTATTTTAGAAGGAGAATATCATGTACATTTTAGAGATATGAATACTGAAAGTCAGGGAAATTAAGTGCTTTGTGGAAGGTCACATACAAGTTTTAGATTGGAACCACGCTTTCATATCTGTCCCTAATTATATTATTTTGAAAGCAAGTAAGAGGTGTTTGAGTCAGGGATCAACTAAATTAAACTATAACCACGTTAATTCTCCTCTCCTCTTTTTTTTGTCCCATTTTCTCCTTCAGGGTGATGGACTAGAACTAAATAGGCCTTGTATACAAGGGGGTTTCTTAACATCACAGAAGAGGAAACCCAAAACTATGACTCTGAAAGTATATTTAGAACCTAGTGTCCCCTCTCTCCTCCCATGAGAAAGTAAGAAATATTTGCCCTGTAGTGCTTTATAATTATTTTGAATATAAATAGATGGTTTCATGACATTGAAGTTTATTCTTCTTTAAAGACAACACATTTGGGAGCTAGGGACATGGCTCAGTGTAGAGAACCTGCCTTATGTATATGAGGCCCTGAGTTTGATACCAGGTAACATGTGACCATAAAAATGAGTAGAACTCCATGGACAGTAGAGGAGAGGTTTTCTTGCTCTTTCCCTCTTTCCCTCTTTCTCTCTTTTACTCATATATATTTTTTAAAAGCTAATAAAAAAAAAAAAGCTAGTCCATTTATAAACGAATCCCTGACCCTCTCAAGAAGTTTTTTAAATCATCCATTTGGTTTTCATTTCTTTCTTTTAATCCAGGGTCTAGTCCCTTTGCTCAGAACTCCATAAACAAAGATGAGAAAATATATAGTTCTTGACATCAGGCAGGCCTGAATTAGAAACGCAGATCAGAATTTACCAGCTGAGTGATTTTTCATAGAGATTTAATGTCTTTGAGGTTCAGTTTACTAGAATGTAATATGAAATGTGATAAAAAAATATCAAGGATGTAACTTAAAAGTTGTTTTGTGATGCAATCTGGATAATGCATATAAAACAATAAAAATATTGCTTGACTTTGTACTAGGGACTTAATTTATGTTAACAACAATGACTTGAATCTTGAAGTCCAGGAAAAAGTATCTAAATTTTCTACAGCTGAAATATGAGGTTATTTAAAATTGGTAAGTTTGAGATTGCAAACAATATTTAAACACTGTAATTACAAGCTAAGTATTTTTAAAGACAGAGAAGTAGAGAAACTGAGAGACAGTGAAAGAAATTATAGCACTGAATCTTCCTTCAAAGCGGTAAGGGCTGGGCTCAAACCTGGGTCATGCACACCAAAATGCAGCACACTATCCAAGTGAACTACTTTGCCAGCCCACAAGCCAAGTCTGAAATAAGCCAGTTATGGTTAAATTAAAATCCTGGCTCTGCCATTTGTTGACTACACAAGTTTGCCAGTAAGAAGTGGAAGAATCTCTGTTTCCTTTTTTCAAAAAAATTTTTATTATCTTTATTTATTAGATAGAGAAAGCCAGAAATCAAGAGGGAAGGGGGCTACAGAGAGGAAGAAACAGAGAGACACCTGCAGCCCTGTTTTCACCCCTTGCAAAGCTTTCCCCCTGTAGGTGGGGACTGGGAGCTCCAACCCCGGTCCTTGCTCACTGTAATGTGTGAGTTTAACCAGGTGCGCCATCATTCAGCCCCAAATCTCTGTTTTCTAAGCCTTATTTTCTTCATATTGAAGACTGATGATAATGACAGTATTATCTCATTGAATTATTACAAGAATAAAGTGATATAATGCACAGAACATGAAATATAGCATATAAAAAATTCTAGACTTATTTTAATCATTTTATTAATGCCATTGTTATACTTTTATCCTGATAGTCCTAGAGATTACTTAGGGAGATAGGTTTATAAATGAAATTTACTTATAAGTAAATTATAAATAAAATTGACTGAGTTTGGAGTAGGGCACCAAAGTAAACATCTCTGGGTGGAGCGTGAGGGTAGATGCTCAGCATCACTGGAGTGGGGTGGGGAGAAGAAGGATGGAATGGGACACAGTCTTTTGGTTGTGGGAATGGATTAATAAAAAATAAAAAAATTTAAAAACGGGGGTCAGGCAGTAGCGCAGTGGGTTAAGCGCATGTGGCACAAAGCTCAAGGACTGGTGGAAGGATCCCTGTTCAAGTCCTTTGCTCGCCACTTGCAGGGTAGTGGCTTCATAGGCAGTGAGGCAGGTCTGCAGGTGTCTGTCTTTCTTTCCCCCTCTCTGTCTTCCCTTCTCTCCATTTCTCTCCGTCCTACCTAACAAGGACGACATAAATAACAACAATAATAATAACCACAACAATGGTAAAAACAACCAGGGTAACAAAAGGGAAAAAATGGCCTCCAGGAGCAGTGGATTCGTGGTGCAGGCACCAAGCACCGGCAATAACCCTAGAGGCAATAAATAAATAAATAAACAAACAAACAATAAAATTACTAGAGGCAGTCAGTGTTCTTTGATAGTGGTTATAGGTATGGAGAGCCGCAAGGCACTAAGGTGTCCAGAGCTGACAGGAACATTTTGAAAATCTCTATTTTCACTTCAAAAAGGAGCCTCGGTCTTCATAACAAATGTGCCCAATTGTGTTTTCCTAAATGGAAGTAACTTAAGCTTCTTCAGTGTAGAGGGTCAAGGTTGGGATCCATGTTATATTATATGGAAGAAATGCAAAAAAATTTTTTTTATATTTATTTATTTTCCCCTTTTGTTGCCCTTGTTGTTTTTCGTTGTTGTAGTTATTATTGTTGTTGTTGATGATGATGTCGTCGTTGTTAGATAGGACAAAGAGAAATGGAGAGAGGAGAGGAAGACAGAGGGGGAGAGAAAGACACCTGCAGACCTGCTTCACAGCCTGTGAAGCGACTCGCCTGCAGGTAGGGCGCCGGGGCGAACCGGGATCTTTACACCGGTCCTTGTGATTTGCACCAAGTGGGCTTAACTCGCTGCTACCGCCCAATTCCCCACAAATGACATTTTATAAGGCATTGACAATGGGGTGTCAGGGGGGTAAACTACTTATTTACAAATGTGAATCTCTGAAACACCACACAAATTCAATAATTATATTTAAGGCAATAAAATTATGAAGACGAGAAAAACCCACTAAAGTTAGAGAAGGGAAATAAGAGAAGTCTTTACAGTAGCAATGAAAAGGACTTATGGTGATCAATTTCATTTACCATCAAAAAAAAATTTTTTTAACATCTTTTCCCAGTAGAGCATATATACTTCCTTTTTAAAAGAAACCTGAGTATAGACTTTGGTACACACAAGAACACACAAACTGGTTATTTGAAATGGCACTTTCCCACAAGTTTCCAGGAGAAGTATTTTCTAACAGAATGTTTCTTTTGTCTTAGAGTCTGTTATTTTAAATAAAATTGAGAAGAAATTGAACATTACCTCTTCATGTTATTATTGCACTTAAGGCAGCAGGAAATTCTATAATATGATTCCGTTTGAAAGAACTTAAATACAACCTTTATTTCAACAACTATTATCAATTTCTGTACCATTTGTAAAATTGATTCTGACCATATCAACCTCAATCACTTTCTACAAAGTTAGATGTGTAAACTCAATTTTCAGTGCTATTAAAGAGTTTATTTTAAACTGGACTTAAATAAGCCCAGCCATTCTTTTCTCTTTGCTTGAATACTGGGAGTGGGGATTATATATACACACATATAAACATATACATATATATATATATGTCTTATTATATATGTTTTGTATATAACTTATGGCCAAATCTTACTATACTATTGTTTTCTCTTTTACCACTTGTTTTTATCTATTATTTTCTGTGTAGTTTTGGAACACACAAGGACCAAAACTGACTGCAAACAACTAAGTAACAAGGACTTACTGTAATTTAAAAAACGGAATGAAACTATTACCTTGTTTCTCAAAATCAGAATCACACACATTCATCTTTGCTGCTTTGTTTAATAAACAGCTGATTTTGAAGCCTAAATCATGTATGTTTCTCATAATATTCAATATGATTTATACTTACTAGACATATATACGTATATACATATATAGACATATATACTTACATATACTTAGACATATATACTTACTACATGTATATCACCTTCATGTTACTTTTTAAAATTCTTTGTTTCTATCATACTTTGCTCCCAGACAACTCTCTGCTAGAAACTAATCCAAATTCATAAGTAAAGTGTTTATTTGCAGCTATGTGAATCTCCTAGGGACTCTATGTTTGAAATATATTTCAGGGATGTTTTAAGTAAAAAGCAATGGGGAGGGGAGATAGCACCAGCAGTTGGGTCACAGGCTTTGAGGCACAAAATGTCTCAGGTTCAGTCTCTAGCAACACCACAACCCAGAGCTGAGTAATATTTTGGCAAAATAATGTTAATTATGATAACAATAACTAAAATAACCAAAAGAAATGGAAAAACACTTTGAAATAATTTCCTTAAAATTATACCCAACCACTTCCTACTTGTTAATGATCCTAATTTGTAATAAATGTCAATCTTGAAATGTGTACAGAACTCATTTAGCAATATATAGTCAAATAAAACTGGGACACATCTTCACAGATAAAGCATACACACTACTCTGTGACAGCTAGAATAGTGATAGCCTCGTGCTGTCCACATTCTGAACTCTCCCAAATTGTTTGTTACCTTGAAGATGTAAAGACTATACTAGATTGTCAAAATGGACTAAATATGACTTTTTAAAAGTGAAAAATAAAAGTCTTATATCAGGTTTCAGACAGTCAAGCATCTGGTAGAACATACATGTTACAATGTGCAACGTCCCCAGTTCAAGCCCCTTGTCCCCTACCTACAGAAAGAAATCTTCAGATTGCTGAAGCAATGCTACAGTTGTTTCTCTTTCTCTCCCTCTCTATAATCCTCTGTTCCCTGTCTCTGGCCAATAAATAAATATTTTTAAAATATTAATTTCAGAAAACATTTATTAAAAATATACTATTCATATAATTAGTATTAGAAAAGGAGAAGTGACTTTGGATGAAGAGATTAATGTAATTGTTGGCTTTGAATACAGGAGAAAGTTACAAGCCAAGGAATAATTTTTCCAAAATCAGAAAAGATGCTAATGGAAACTGCGATTGATTCTGTCTGACAACTTACAGAAGGAATGGAGGACTGCGGATGCTTTGATTTTAACTTTATGAAACATCTGAGTTCCAGAATGATGAGACAATACATGTATATTCTTTAGACTACTCATTTGATGGTAATTTGTTGTAGCAGCAATAGTAAAGAAGTAAGTTCACAATTCCAAAAGGATTGACCTCTATTTGGTATTTCCACTGTTATTTCTGATGTTCTCTTTTGCCCTCTACCCCAAGTCATTTGTCATCACCACTCCGGTGAAAATGCTCTTCTCCAGATTAAGAATGACGTTTATATTACTAAGCCTTTTAGTCTATATCACCTTCTTATATCCTGAGCAAAAGTTTATACATTAGATGACACTATAGTCTTGAGACATCTCTCTATGGATTCTAGGACATAATTACATACTGACTTAGTTTCTCCTGCTTCTCAATCTCTTAAGTAAGATTGTGCTCTTCTCAGGAAAGAATCTGTCTTTGATCTCTCAAAAAAAGAATTCCACCATAATTAAATATATTCATCAAAATATGTTCTGATTCTTCCTCTTTTGTTTTGTTTTGCCTCCAGGGTTATTGCTGGGGCTTGGTGCCTGCACTATCAATCCACAGTTCTTGGAGGCCAATTTTTCTTTCTCTTCTTTTTTTTTTATTTTATTTAAGAAAAGATTAATTAACAAAACCATAGGGTAGGAGGGGTACAACTCCACACAATTCCCACCACCCAATCTCCGTATCCCACCGCCTCCCCTGATAGCTTTCCCATTCTCTATACTTCTGGGAGCATGGACCCAGGGTCTTTGTGGATTGCAGAAGGTAGAAGGTCTGGCTTCTGTAATTGCTTCCCCACTGAACATGGGCGTTGACTGGTCGGTCCATACTCCCAGTCTGCCTCTCTCTTTCCCTAGTAGGATGGGTCTCTGGGGAAGCGGAGGTCCAGGACACATTGATGGTGTCTTCAGTTCAGGGAAGCCTGGCTGGCATCCTGATGACATCTGGAACCTGGTGACTGAAAAGAGAGTTAACACACAAAGCCAAACAAATTGTTGAGCAATCATGGACCCAAAGGTTAGAATAGTGGAGAGAAAGTGTTAGGGGGGTACTCACTACAAACTCTAGTGTACTTCTGCTTTCAGGTATATATTTTGCAGTAGTTTACGGATACATGTGGAGATACACTCTCTCTCACAGAACCTGGTATATATGTAGGTTTTGGGACTTTGTTAGAAAGTGAACCACCTGAGATGGAATTAGAGTATACTATGAAAGGAAAGGTCTCACCCGAGTAATGAAGCTGAAGGGTTGTCATTCCACATGTGAAGTCTCTGAACACAGTCTAAAGTGAAGCATGTTGAGGAGGCACTCCTTGTGTTGGTTAGGTTGTGATTGGCAGATGCAATATTATTTGATATGGATTGGGAGAGCCATACGGGAAAGTGGGCCCTATATGGGGGTTCTAGGACTGGGGGAAGTAGAGGCTCTATAGTGGAGATGTGAGTTTCCTGCTGTCTTAGGGTTCAAAAAGACAATGGATAGTTAATGTTATCATCACATTAATTGGTAATTGGGTTAACTTTGAAAAGTCATTTTGTTAGGGTTTGCTGTACAGAACCCAGTATCTTGTATATAGCTGTGCTATTGGTTGCTTCTGATATACTTGGTCTAGGCTTTTGAGAGAGTCTGCATATCAATTACACATCCTATATATTAAAAAGATTCAGTTTGTGTTTTGAAAAACTTCGAGATATACAATTAATTTTCCCCCTCTAATATTAATTAACTAGTGATTTATAAGACTACATTTTACTAGGAGTGTACATAAACACCATTCCCACCACCAAAAGACTGTGACCCATCCCTCCCACCCACTCCCACCCCCCACTGGCCCAGGAAGCTGCATGTCTACCCCTCACCACAGGGCTTTTCCTTTGGTGCCCTACTTACAATTTGGTAGGTCCTGCTCTAAGATTCCCTTTCAAATCTTCTTAGTCAACTTCTGTTGATGAGTAGGATCATCCCATACTCATCTTTATCTTTCTGACTTAGCTCACTTAACATAATTCCTTCTAGCTCTGTCCAAGATGGGTCAGAGAAGGTGAGTTCATTGTTATTGATAGCTGCATAGTATTACATTGTGTATATATACCACAGCTTTCTCAGCCACTCATCTGTTGTTGGGCACCTGGATTGCATTCAGGTTTTAGCTATTATGAATTGTGCTGCTATGAACATAGGTGTACACATTTCTTTTTGATTGGGTGTTCCGGAGTCCTTGGGGTATAACCCCAGGAGAGGAATTACTGGATCATATGGAAGGTCCATGTCTAGCCTTGTGAGAGTTTTCCAGACTGCTCTCCACAGAGGCTGTACCAATTTACATTCCCACCAGCAATGCAAAAGGGTTCCTCTGTCCCCACAACCTCTCCAGCATTTGTTGCTGCTGTCCTTTTTGATGTATGCCATTCTTACAGGAGTGAGGTGGTATCTTAGTGTTGTCTTAATTTGCATTTCTCTGACAATCAGTGACCTAGAGCAGTTTTTCGTATGTTTCTTAGCCTTTTGGATCTCCTCTGAGGTGAATGTTTTGTTCATATCCTCTGCCCATTTTTGGAGGGGGTCATTTGCTTTTTTGGTGTTAAGTTTGCTGAGCTCTTTATTTATCTTAGTGATTAGTTTCTTCTCTGATATATGGAATGTGAAGGTCTTCTCCCACTCTGTGAGGGGTCTCTTTGTTTGTTTAATAGTTTCTTTGGATGTGCAGAAGCTTTCCAATTTGATGTAGTCCCATTGGTTTCTTTCTGCTTTAGTCTTCCTTGCAATTGGGTTTGATTCATCAAAGATGTCCTTGAGGTGCAGATGGGAAACTGTTTTACCAATGTTTTCCTCTAAGTATTTGATTGCTTCTGGTCTGACATCTAGGTCTTTGATCCATTTGGAGTTGAGTTTTGTTTCTGGTGAGATAAAGTGGTTCAATTTCATTCTTCTGCATGTTACAACCCAGTTTTACCAGCACCATTTATTGAAGAGAGCCTCCTTCTTGCATTTAATCCTTTGGGCCCCCTTATCAAAGATTAGATGTAAATAGGTGTGGGGATTTATTTCTGGGCTTTCAATTCTGTTCCACTGGTCTGTGTGCCTATTTTTATTCCAGTACCATACTGTTTTGATGATGATGGCTTTATAATATAGTTTAAGGTCTGGAAGTGTGATGCCTCCATTTCTGTTTCTTTTCTTCAAGATGGTTTTGGCAATTTTAGGTGTTTTCAGGTTCCAGATAAATGATTGTAGTGTTTGTTCTATTCTCTTAAAGAAGCTTGGTGCAACTTTGATGGGTATTGCATTAAATTTGTATATGGCTCTGGGGAGACTATTCATTTTGATGATATTTATTATTCCAATCCATGAGCATGGGATATCTTTCCATTTCTTGGTATCAGTTTCTATTTTCTTGAGTAGTGACTCATAGTTTTCAGCATACAAGTCTTTCACTTCTTTGGTCAACTTTATTCCTAGGTATTTGATTGATTTTGTTGAAACAGTAAATGGGAGTGACTTCTGCATGTCTTCTTCTTCAGATTTAGTTTTTGCATAAAGAAATGCCACTGATTTTTGTGCATTGATTATGTAGCCTGATACCTTGATATATTGCCTAATAACTTCCAGTAGTTTTCTGCTGGATTCTTTAGGTCTTTCTATGTATACTATCATATCATCTGCAAATAGTGAGAGCTTGACTTCTTTGCTTCCAATCTGTATTCCTTTGCTTCCTTTCTCTTGCCTGAATGCTATGGCAAGAACTTCCAGTACTATGTTGAAGAGTAACGGTAACCGTGGACAGCCCTGTATAGTCCCTGATCTGAGGGGAAATGCTTTCAGCTTCTGTCCATTGAGTATGATGTTGGATGTAGGTTGGCTATATATAGACTCCACTATCTTGAGGAATTTCCCATCTATTCCCATTTTTTGTAGAGTTTTGAGCATGAAAGGATGTTGGATTTTGTCAAAGTCTTTCTCTGCATCTATTGAGATAATCATGTGGTTTTTGGCTTTGCTTTTATTGATGTGGTGAATGACATTGATGGACTTATGGATGTTGAACCAGCCTTGCATTCCTGGGATGAATCCCACTTGGTCGTGATGAACAATCTTTTTGATGTGCTGCTGTATCAGGTTGCACAAGATCTTGTTTAATATTTTGGCATCTATGTTCATCAGAGATATTGGTCTGTAGTTTTCCTTTTTTGTTCTGTGCCTATCAGCTTTTGGTATCAGGGAGATGTTGGCTTCATAGAAGGTGGAAGGGAGTATTCCTGTTTCTTCAATCTTATGGAAAAGCTTAAGAAGTATGGGTACTAACTGTTTCCTGAAAGTTTTGTAGAATTCATTTGTGAAGCCATCTGGTCCAGGACTTTTGTTGTTGGGGAGGTTCTTAATAACGGTTTCAATTTCTTTGTCTGTGATTGGTGCATTTAGATTTTGTAGTTCTTCTTGGTTCAGTTTTGGAAGGGTATATGTTTCTAGGAATTGTTCCATTTCTTCCAGATTCTCTAGCTGGGTGGCGTATAGTTCTTTATAGAAGTTTCGCAGGATTCTCTGGATTTCTGTGGTGTCACTTTTGATACCTCCTCCATCGTTTACAATTCTATGAATTTAATTCTTCTCTCTTTTTTGTTTGGTGAGTCTGGCTAGGGTTTTGTCAATTGTGTTTAATCTTTCAAAGAACCAACATTTGGCTTCATTGATCTTTTATAAGGTTCTTTTATTTTCGATGTTGTTTATTTCTGCTCTAACTTTAGTGATTTCTGTCCTTCTCATTGCTTTAGGGTTCCTTTGTTGCTCTTCCTCTAAATCCTTGAGATGTGCAGTAAGGTCGTTCATTTGAGCTTCTTCTTGATGTTTAATATGTGATTGTATGGCTATAAGTTTCCCTCTCAGTACTGCTTTAGCTGTGTCCCAAATATTTTGATAGGTTGTGTCTTCATTTTCATTTGTTTCCAGGAACATTTGAATTTCCTGCTTGAATGAATCTCTGACCCAGTGGTTCTTAAGGAGTATGTTGTTTAGTTTCCAAAATTCTGTGACTTTTAATAATTGTCTGTTTGTTGTTAAATGTTAGTTTTACTCCACTGTGTTCTGAGAAGATACTTGGGATGATTTCAGTGTTCTTGAATTTATTGATGCTGTCTTTGTGGCCTAACATGTGGTCTATCCTTGAGTATGTGTTATGTGGATTTGAAAAGAAGGTGTATTCCAGTTTTTTGGGGTGAAGGACTCTGAAAATGTCCAAGAGGTCTAGTCTGTCAATCTCTTCATTCAATTCTCTTGTATCTTTGTTGGTTCTCTGCTTTGATGATCTGTCTAAGTGTGATAGTGGGGTATTGAAGTCTCCCACTATTATTGTATTAGGATTAATGTATTTTTGAAATTCTTTCTGAAGTGCTTGACATATTTAGATGGTCCCTCACTGGGTGCATAGATGTTAATGATTAAGTCTTCTTGGCTGATTGATCCTCTAATCAATATGTAATGTCCTTGCCTATCTTTTATTACTTTAATTTGAAATCTATCATGTCTGAGATGAGAATCGCTGTTCCTGCCCTTTTTTGTGGTCCATTAGCCTGTATAATAGTATTCCATTCTTTCACTTTAAATCTGTGTTTACCTTGTTGTGACAGATGGGATTCTTGCAAGCAGCATATGGTTGGATTATGTTTTCTGATCCATCCCCCAACTCTGTGCCTTTTGATGGGTGAGTTTAAGTCTTTGACATTTATTGATATTATGGATTTAATGTATTGTAGTGCCATTGTTCTAAAAAATTTTTTTTGTTTGCTCTGAAATATTGCCAGTATTATAGTGATGTTCTTGTTTATAAGAGGTCTTTTAGAACCTCTTTCAGGGCCGGTTTGGTGATGGTTGCCTCCTTTAACTGTTGTTTGTCTAAGAAGGTTTTGATTCCTCCATCTAGTTTGAACGAAAGCCTAACAGGATATATTATCCTTGGTTGAAACCCTTTTTCATTCTGGGCTCGATAGATATCTTGCCATTCTCTCCTCGCTTTTGAGTTTGAGTGGAGAAGTCTGCAGATAATCTTATGGGTTTTCCCTTGTATGTGACTTTCTGTTTCTCTCTTGCAGCCTTTAGGATCCTTTCTTTATCCTTACTTCTTCTCATTGTGACTATGATGTGTCTTGGTGTCTTCAGGTCTGGGTTGATTCTGTTTGGTACTCTCTGGGCCTCTTGAATCTTGATGTCCTTTCTGTTTTTCAGGTCTGGGAAGTTTTCTTGTATTATTTCCTCTAGAATGATTGCTTTCCCTTCCTCTCTTTCTTCCTCTGGCAGGCCAATTATATGAATGTTACTTCTTTTGAGATCATCCCATATGTCTCTGTTGTTGTTTTCAGTGTCTCTCAATCTCTTTTTGAGCTCTTTCCCCTCTTTCTTAGTTTTCTCTAACTCATCCTCTGTCTGACTAATTCTGTTTTCTGCTTCTGTTAGTCTGATTTCCCTTGCCTCAGCTTCTTTCTTCATTGCAGCTATTTCAGCTTTCAGTTCTCTAATTGCCTCAAGATAATCAGTATTTTCCTTGGGGGTCTCAACTGTTGTTGCCCTAATACTGCCATTCCTTTCCTCCAATGTTGTTTTCATTTCTGTGATTAATAAGTTTATTATTGCTTGCATACTTTTCTTATCTATGGTTACTTCTGGCTGATTTGTAGTTTCTTCTGGACTCTTGTCTTCATTCATTAGAGTAGCAGTTTTATTTGTTTTTGATCTACCCATTTTTTTTATTTATGTGTTTCTTTTTTTATGCTCTGTTGTTCCTCAGTTGTTGTGTCTTGAGTACAAGCAACACTGTACTAAATACCTTTATGACCATTGCACTCACCAACCTCAGGAATTACAGTAGCAACTGAAGTAAGTATTGAAGCAGTTTAATCACTACCAGTTAGCCAAACAATTTCTCCAGTCCATGAAAAAATAGTAACCAAATCCCAGTGAGGAAGTAAGAGAAAAGAAAGAAGGGATAGCAAGAATAGACAGTTACGTGTATCTACTATCCACTGTATATTATAGGGGTAGCAAGAGGGGAAAGGGAACTAGAGCAGAGATACACACATAGAGAGTCCACTCTGAGTCAGATTTCTTCCCCAAAATAATTCACAAATTCAGAAAGGCAAAGAAGAAGGAAGGAAGAAGTGTATTTCAAGATTAAAAAAAAAAGAAGAGACAAGAAAGACAAAAGAGAAAAGATAAGAAAAAGAGCTGTAATTAAAGAGCAGTGAAAGGAAAGTTTTTTTGATTACTTTATTTTTAATTTAGTTTAATTTAAATTTTTAATTAGCTAGGAGGAGGAGGGAGGGGAGAGTCTGTAGAGGAGGTAGGAGTAATGAGACAAGTTTCTCCCACAATAGATAAGATGCCCACTACCCTAGCAATAAAAGATACCCTAAGAGTCAATTCTGATCAACCTAAAGGTGGTGGGAAGATATATGCCTTTATATAATATTGATAATAAAATAGAGCAGGGAAAAATAAAACCCTGTCCCAGATTACCTCAAACCTCGTGATCAGAGGCAGCTGATTGTTAAGAAAGAGAAAAAAACCTCAGGGTAGAAAAGGATAGCTGAAATAGACAGTTATGCAAATCTACTATCCACTGTATATTCTAGGGGTAGCTAAAGGAGGAAGGGAAGTTGAGCAGAGATACTTGCAGTGAGAGTCCACACTGAGTCAGAATTCTTCCCCCAAATAATTCCCAAATGTGTACCAGTGAATTCAAAAAAGCACACTGTTTGGTGGTGTGGTGGCTGGGGGCTGTGGCTTTGGAAGCTGTAGGATTAAGGAAGAAAGGATGACAAGAATGAGAAAAAGAAAGAGAGAGAGAAAAAAGAAAAAGATAAGAAAAAGAACAGTCTTAAAAGAGCAGTGAAAGGAAATGGTTTTTACTTATTTATTTATTTTTAATTATTTAATTAGCAATGTGGGGTGAGGTGGGGGGGTTGGCTACTTAGAAAGAAAAATGGCCAGAGGTTTCAGAAGGGTATAGACTTACAATGAATGATACTCCCTGGTGGGACAGGAATCTTGGTAAAGAAAGAAAAAGGCTCAGCAGGTGAGCCTGCTAGGAGCTGGTCCCCAGGGACTGGTTATGGGGAGGGAAGGGGAGGAGATGTGCTTAATAATTTAAAAGAAAGAAAAAATTTTTTCCCTTTTTTTTCTACTCTAATTTTTAACCCAAATTAAGTTATAGTCACCTTCTTGGTGTTACCGCTAGGACCCCTTATTGACTGGCCTACTAAAGGCAGAAAATCCTACAGTTTCCAGAAGATGTGGTCAGAGCTCAAGCCACTAGCAGCTTCTCAGTCCGCCATCTTCCGGGAACCTCCTCTTTCTCTTCTTTCTTTCTGTCTTTCTTTCTTTCTTTCTTCCTTTCTTCTTCCATTTATTTTGTTAATTGTATAGGACAGAGAGAAATTGAGAGAGAAAGGTAAGATAGCGGGGGAAGAGAATGACAAACACCTGAAGACTTTGCTTCACCACTTGTGAAGCGACCCCCACACACACAGATGAAGAACCTGGGGCTTGAACCACTGCACTTCATTCCTTGAACTTCGTGCTATCTGTGCTTAACCCTGTGCACTACCACCTATCCCCCTTGTTCTGCTTCTAACCAAGTCTCACTTAATCTATCCCACCACTTTGGCTTCCCTTCATCTCTAGAACTTTAACACAATGATTTCTTGCAGGCCTTCTAAAATAGCTTTCTTGATGATTTCTGGATTCCATTTATTCCACTCCCTCAGTCTGTTCTTCTGGTTCTTTAAATAAGTAGATCAGATTGTGTTACAAACATAAAATCCTTCAATAACTGTCATGGGCATGTCCCAAGGACACAGTTTTTTGGTGATTGGAATGGTATTTATGTAAACTTCTATTAATCTGTAGTCATATAAATCACTATTTAATTAATATGATAGGGAAAAATTGATTTCATGTCTCAAAAATTTTAATACACAGACCATAGACTGAGTCTTCGATATGTTGACTCTATTAAAAGCTTAGACCAGGGAGAACCGAAGCAACCAGTGGAACAGCTATATACAAGTAAGATCAAAGGTCATAAATTATGGTGATGTTGTGTATGATACAGAAAATCCTAACAAAAGGATATTTAAAGTTAATCCAATTGCCAAATAATATGATTATAGCAATAAATATCTATTTCCTTCTTAAACCCTAAGGCAGCAGGAACCTCCAGCTTCCTCTATATAGCCTATATTTCCCCAGTCCTGGAACTTCTAGGGTGGGGCTCACTTTCCTGCACGCTTCTCAATTCATACCAAATGATATTGCATCTGCTGATCTCAACCTAATCAACGCAGTGAGTACCACCTCACCATGCTTCACTTCAGACTGTGTCCAGAGATGTCAGTCGTGGAATGTCAACCCTTCAACCACATTACTCGGGTGAGACCTTTCCTTTCATAGGATTCTCTAATTCCATTACAGGTCATTTACTTCCTAAGAAAGTCGCAAAACCTAGACATAGAACAGGTCCCATGAGATAGAGCATATGTTCACATGTATCCATAAATTAGGGCAAAATATATACCTGAAAGCAAAAGTGCACAATAGTCTACAGCGAGTCAGTATGAATTTCATAATAAAATAGTGTCTACTTAGATACTCTCCTCACCTACTTTATTACACTTCCCTAACTCATTCCAAAGCTAACTTTATCAAAGCAAGGACTGCAAAATCTGAATAAGGGCAAGAGACTGGCATACTTTAATGATGACTCTTTAGTCACTATCAGGCCATCCCATCAGCTAGGGCCCTAGTCGGGGAGTCCTGAGATTCCCAAACAGACATGATGGGCCAAGACCTCGAATAAGTAACTCTCTCCATTGTTACCAGTCATCTCTATCACGAACAACGCAATAGACCCCTTTGTGGGATCCCGTAGGACCTTGACCTCAATTTGGATCAACAACAGTAGAGAATTTTCCATCCTCTGAAGGGAGGCTAGACAACATACTCTATGCTACACCTGAGGAAGAAGGGTCAAAATTGGGGCAGCTTGGAATGTTCCTACTCATGACCACAGATGTGACCTCAGATCTACAGGGATGCAGAGGTTACATAGGCTCTTAAGCTGAATATGGGCCCCAGATCAGATTAAATTGATGGGGTTTACAGTCAACAATATTTATACACCGTTCCCATATTTGGGAGCTACTTTCCTCCCTGATCCAGCTTTCTGGTCCTTTTTCCAGCCATGAGACATCATCTCCCCAGAAAATAATTAGGATTCATATGCATATCAGATTTCATGCTCAGGGGAAAAAAATAAACTAGTATAGCCACAGGCCCTTTGGAATATAACTAAAATATGCCTACTAGCTATCTACAGAATGGAGACCCTCGCCCCCCCCCCCCAAGACTTCAACAGCATTACTCCAGCCTTTAGGTTCATGATTAGTCAACAACTTGTTTGGCTTTATGTTAATTCTCTTTTCAGCCACCAGGTTCCAGATGCTACCATGATACTAAGCAGACTTCCCTGGACCAGACGACCCCACCAATGTGTCCTGGAGCTCTGATTCCCCAGAACCCCACCCCACTAGGGAAAGATACAGGCAGGCTGAGAATATGGATTGACCTGTCATCGTCCATGTCCAGCCAGCAGGGAAGCAAGTACAGGAGCCAGACCTTCCACCTTCTGCGTCCCACAGTGACCTTGGGACCATACTCCCAGAGTGTTAAAGAATAAGAAAGCTATCAAGGGAAAGGATGGGATACGGAGTTCTGGTGGTGGGAATTGTGTGGAGTTGTACCCCTCTTATGCTATGGTTTTGTCAGTGTTTCCTTTTTATAAAAATAAATAAATAAATAAAACACGCTTTCCATAATACTTTCAGTAGAGATCTTAATCTTCATTAACATGGATAAAAAAAGATATAATTCAACATATAAGAGCAACAACCACTCTACCTTCTACTGATTAATGGATTCTGAGAGTGAATTGGGGTTTTTGCCAAGGTAAGAAGAGATGGATAATAAGGGGTCCCAGATAATGACTATTTGATAAATAGTGTAGAATGGTTTGAAGATTTGAACAGTTTGGTTGCACCATTGCAAACTTACTAAATATATTATCTATTGCTAGGACCTGTATATCTTGGTCCTAGATTTCCATTTTGACCACTTGTTATACCCCCTCATATTTTCTCATTATGTTTATAGGTCTTCTCTGTATGGATACAAAACACCTTACGTTCTTTGTACTTGTAACTCTCACTAAAGAGAAACTCACTTGCTCAAACTCACCTCCTTAGAGAGAACTCCTTATACCACTTTGCCTATAGTAAGAATCTCCTCTACTTTATATCACCTTTACCTGATGTTATTTTTTTCTTCTCAAGTTCATTACCACTTCCTTATATTATTTAACACTCATTTGTTTTTCCTGCTTCTCTCACAAAAAATTATGAAGTCAGGGACTAACTCTTATCTTCCTTCTAAAGAACCATCATCACATGGAGTAATACTTTCTGTTAATTTGATAGTACTTGAACACAATGGATTTAAATACTAGAAAAAACTCAGAGAGCATGTGATAAGGAGACCACTAGGAAGGAACAGGCAAAAAGTTGTAGAGGCATCTTTAGAGAGAAAAAGCAAAACAGAACAAAAAATTCCAAAGCCACACACACAAAAAAAAGTTGTAGAATTTGTAACCAGGATCCAAAGCCAAGGTATCTATGAATAAGCAGGCTCTAAAAAACATACTGTTTTTTACTTACTTCACTAGGAAACATTTGTAAATTCCTAGGCACCCTTCTGAAATAATATTCTAAAAAAACTATGTAAAGAATTAAGGCATAAAAATATTTGTAACTGGAGAATATACAGTGTATAAAGTCACAAAATAAAAAATTTAGGACAAATTTTCTTTTCTTAAATTTCTTTATTGGGGGATGAATGTTTTACATTCGACAGTAAATACAATAGCTTGTACATGCAAAACATTTCTCATTTTTTCATATAATAATACAATTCCTCTGCCATCCCTTTTGGACCTGTACTCTCCCCCCCCCTCACCTACTCCAAATTCTTTTACTTTGGTGCAATACAACAATTCCAGTTCAGATTCTACTTGTATTTTCTCTTCTGATCTAGTTTTTCAACTTCTGCCGGAGAGTGAGATCATCCCATATTCATTATTTTGTTTCTGACTTATTTCACTTAACATAATTTCTTCAAGGTTCATTCAAGATGGGCTGAAAAGAGTGAAATAATTGCTTTTAATAGCTGAGTAGTATTGCATTGGGTATATATACTACAACTTGCTCAGTCACTCATCTGTTGTTGGACACATGGGTTGCTTTCAGGTTTTGGTTATTACAAATTGTGCTGCTAAGAATATATGTGTACACAGATCTGTTTGGATGGAAGTGTTGTGTTCCTTAGGATATAGCCCCAGGAGAGGAATTGCAGGGTCATAGGGTAGGTCCATTTCCAGCCTTCTGAGAGTTCTCCAGACTGTTCTCCACAGAGGCTGTACCAATTGACATTCCTACCAGCAGTGCAGAGGGTTCCTTTGTCCCCACAACCTCTCCATCATTTGTTGCTGCTACCTTTTCTGATGTATGACATTCTCACAGGAGTGAAGTGGTATCTCATTGTTGTCTTTATTTGCATTTCTCTGGCAACAAAAAACTTGGAGCATTTTTTTCATGTGTTTCTTGGCCTTTTGGATCTCTTCTGTGGTGAATATTCTGCCCATGTCCTCTTCCCATTTTTGGATGGGTTATTTGTTGTCTTGTTGTTGAGATTTGCAAGTTCATTATATATTCTGGTTATTAGCCTCTTGTCTGACGTATGGCATGTAAAGATCTTCTCCCATTCTGTGAGGGGTCTCTTGGTTTGGATAGTGGTTTCTTTAGCTGTGAAGAAGCTTTTTAATTTGATGTAGTCCCATGGGTTTATACTTGCTTTAGTCTTCTTTGTAACTGGATTCATTTCATTGAAGATGTCTTTAAAATTCATGTGGAAAAAAAGTTCTGCCAATATTTTCCTCTAAGTATTTGATAGTTTGTGGTCTAACATCCAAGTCCTTGATCCACTTGGAATTTACTTTTGTGTTTGGTGAAGTACAGTGATTCAGTTTTATTCTTCTGCATGTTTCAAATAATTTTTTCCAACACCATTTCTTGAAGAGACTCTCCTTTCCCAATTTAGTAGTCTGGGCATCTTTGTCAAAGATTAGATGTTTACCAAACTTGAAACACGCATATTAAACATATAGTTTATAACACACAGGAGGAGAAAAACTTGTAAATAAGATATATCATTTCAAATGTGAATTTAGAACTACTGTCATAGTTGAACCATCTTTACTCACACAGTTTAAGACTAAACATTTCATATTGGTATCAAGACTTAAAAAAGAAATCAAAAGGGGGAATGAACAATTTTTGGACTGGTTCTGGACGTCTCCAGAAGCCATGGCTGCATCCAGCCGTTTGATATAAAGTCAGTTAACTTTCAGAGTACTCTGAGCACAATGGGTCATACAAAAATTTTGGTCACTCAATTTTTTTTTTTTTTCACTCACTCACTCACTCACTCACAAAACACAACTGGCCAGTCATAGCATAAGACATTCATTCGGGGGGGGGGGGGAAGTTCTGTGAATCAGATTTTTTTTTTGATTCTGCCATGCTGTATTATGGATACTGGGGTGCATCCTGTAGCCAGTCCTCTTGCAGCCAGTCTTCTTGCAGTGTTTCTTGTTCTTCAGGGATATCAGCGCCATCATGTGGGTATTGCCGGACATGGCGGGCAGGAACCCAAACAGGCTTGGAGTAATTTTGTGGAAAAATACATGCGAAACCCCTCCCCATAGTCAACAGGGGGTCAGGTCCTTTCCAAATTTTATCAAGTGGGTCTTTCCATTTGACTTTAATAGCTGGAAGGGTGGGTGGTGTTTGCCAATGAAGAATTATAGGAGGTTGGTCGGAGTTTTTGTAAATATTAAAGAGATTTAATGTAGTTAAGACTTTTGCCAGCTGGATATTAGGGGGGTACATTTCCCCTTTTTCTTTATTTAATTGAGCCTTAAGAGTTTGATGGGCCCTCTCAACAATGCCTTGTCCCTGTGGATTATACGGAATGCCTGTAGTATGAGTAATGTTCCAGAGGGAACAAAAATCTTTAAATTGTTTGCTGGTAAAAGCAGGTCCATTATCCGTTTTAAGTTGAAGAGGTAAGCCCATTACAACAAAACAGGAGAGCATATGGCTTATAAGCTTTTTTGAGTTTTCTCCAGTCTGAGCTGTAGCCCACATAAACTTAGAGAAGGTATCAATTGAGACGAACACATATTTTTGTTTGCCAAAGTTAGGTATGTGGGTAACATCAATTTGCCAAAGAGCGTTGGCTTTTAAACCTCGAGGATTAACCCCCAGAGTCTGAATAGCAGGTGTTTTGATTAGACCTGCACAGGAGGAACATGTACCAAGAATACGTTTTAACTGTGGCAGAGGAATATCAGGAAATCGAGCTCGAAGACCTTTAAGATTAACATGGGTTAGGGAATGAAAGTCAGCAGGATTAGAGACAGAGGCCAGGAGAATTCCTGTGGAGGCAAGGCGGTCAGCTGCAGCATTCCCTTCGGACAGGGGACCAGGAAGAGGGCTGTGGGAACATAGGTGCTGAACATACAGTGGATGGGTTCGAGAACAGAGCATAGAGGCAATTTGAATTAAAAGAGGAGAAAGTGGGTTGTCATCAATTCTTACATAAGATCGAGCAAGCCATGGAAGTAAGTTAACAGTATACACACTGTCAGAAAAAAGGTTGAAGGATTCTGGTACAGCTTTTAATGCAAGGAAAACAGCATAAAGTTCTTTGTACTGAGGGGAATTATCAGGAAGTTCAGTAAAGAGAGGTTTGGGGTATTGCTGGTCTGGATAATATATAAGGGCAGCAGCTCCCTTTTTTCCACCATCAGTGAACACTGTAGGAGCAGAGGGGATGGGATCTCGAGAGAAAAGTTTAGGTACTAGTAGAGGCAACAGAGGTAAAGAAGCTATCAAATTATTAGAGGGAAAATGATTATCTAATTGTCCTGGAAAACCCATTAAACTTATGGCAAAACGAGAATGGTGGCGTATGAGCCATTCTGTATCAGTGAGAGAAAAGGGAAGAATGATTGAATCTGGTTCCCTTCCTAAGACCTGAACCGATCTGTTTCTTCCTTGGCGAACCATAAATGCTAAGGCATCAGTCTCGGTAAGGAGTCTTGGAGCTCCGCCTACTGGTGTATGAAGCCATTCGAGAACGCCATGTTTCTGCCACAATGCCCCCACTACCGTGGGGGTGGAGTTAAAGATTAGAAGATTTACTGGAGAGGAGGGGGAGAATCGAACGAGGTGCATGTCCTGGAGAGCCTGGTTAACTTTTTCCAGAGCCAAGGATGCTTCGGGGGTTAACATACGCTTTGAGGAGGGCTGTTTGTTTCCTTTTAACAGATCGAACAGTGGTTGCAGGCAGCTCGTAGGCAGATAAAGATACTGCCTAAGCCAATTCAAATTTCCAAGAAAACTTTGTAAAGAAGCAAGAGTGAGATTAGAAGGAAAAGTAACACAAGGTTTTAAAGGACGAATCTGCGTTAGGGAAATCTCTGAGCCTAAGAAAGATATTGGAGGGATTAGCTGTATCTTCTCAGGAGCTACATTAAGTCCACTTCTCTTTAAGGCAGGGATTAGAAAATCACGTAGGGCAGAGAGATCTGTATCTAATTCTCCCCATATTAACACGTCATCCATATAATGAAAAACCTTAAGGCCCTTATGAATATATGGGAAAAGGGCAGATTTAACAACCTCTTGACAAATAGTAGGACTATTAGCCATTCCCTGGGGCAGTACCACCCATTCAAATCTATCGGCAGGGCTGGCATTATTAATAGAAGGAACAGAGAAAGCAAAACGTTTACAATCTTGTGGGTGTAAGGGAATAGAGAAAAAACAATCCTGTATATCAATAGCTATGATTGGAATTCCTGTGGGAATTGCGGAAGCAAGAGGCAAACCCCTTTGGGGGGAGCCCCAAACCTGCATGGTTTTATTAACTGCACGAAGATCTTGGAGGAGGCGCCATTTTCCTGAGCGCTTTTTAATTACAAAGACTGGAGTATTCCATGGGCTCCGAGAATGACGAATGTGTCCCAAAGATAACTGCTCTTGGACGAGTTTTTTAAAAATTTCTAGCTTCTCCCTAGGCAAAGGCCACTGTTCCACCCAGACAGGGTCATTAGAGAGCCAATCTAAGTGGGGAGTTCTGTTACGAACAGTGGCAGTTAGTATTGGGGGTGCTGGTTGGGTCTAGCAGTCTCACAGGAGTGAGTGTGGTGTCCTGCAGAGGTGTCTGAGGATATCACTACATCTAAAGAATCTAGCAAGTCTCTTCCCAATAAATTGGTGCTTATATCAGCTATTAAAGGCTGAAAGCATCCGGTAGTCCCTTCTGGATCTTCCCACACAAGGGAATCTCGTGTGCGGAATGCCTGAGTCAATCCTCCAACACCATGTAAGCGTGGTCCTGGGAGGAGTTCCCAACTCTGGGGAACCTCTGCTTGTCTTAATATTGTCTTATCTGCTCCCGTGTCAATCAAACATTTAAAAGGAATATTACCAATCTTTACTGTCATAGTTGGGTGACCCCTTTCTAAAACAGGGGTGGTCCATAAAATCTCAGGCTCTGAATTCGAGCTGTTCTCTTGCTCCAGCCGCTTATTTCTATGCTGGAAGTTCCCACATACCGCGGGTTCCTCCTTCTGCTCACCCTCTGTTATTGTTACTTGGCGTGGTGGGTGTAGCGATGGATTGGGTCCCAAGCTGGGCTTCTGTTTGTGGAAGAAGGGCACAGCACCAAGCGGGCGACCTGCTTCCTTCCCTCTTGGGGGCAGGGCTAAGGGAAGCCCCATACCTAGTTTAAATCCCTGTTTACATTTGGCAGAGGCGTGCCGTTCCTATGGAACCTTGACCAACAATCTCTCCTCCAGTGAAATCCTTTCTGGCATCCATTCAAGGCATTCGTGGTCTCTGATTCCCTGTCTGGAGGCGGGGTTGCCCTGATTGGAGGTGGGGTCGCCCTGACTGGAGGTGGGGTCGCCCTGACTGGAGGCGGGGTCGCGGTCTATTTTCTGGACATTGGTTACGCCAATGCCCTTGGCGACTGCACTGAAAGCAAGCTCCTTTTTGCTTATGTAAGGTAGCTGCATAGGCCTGTAACATAGGTCCTTGAAAAGAGCTTGATCTGAGATCCTGTGTAGCTAGAATCCAAGTATCTGGGTGTTCGTTTTTAAGAGTGATACAGGCCTGTCGAAAATGCGGAAGCATTCCATCCCAGACTATGGATCGCAGAAGGAGAAAACGAGCGTCAGGATTATAAATCTTCCTTTCCAAACTCGACTGGACCCTGGCAATGAATTTAGCGAGGGATTCATCAGGTTCTTGTTGCAGGGAGAGAATGGGGGCTGAGGCTGCTCCCATGGGTGGTGTTAATCGCTCCCATGCTTTTAATGCACACAGGCGTACTTGATCAAAATACCCCGCTGGAAACTTGGCTTCCGCCTGTTGAATCCCTGTTTCTAATTGGCCTGTTCCAAACAATGCATCAAAATTACCCTCTGGCTGATTTTGAATATTTTTCCGCGATTGTTGTAAACATTCGTCACGAAAGAATGCCTCCCATTGCAGGAAGAGGGGGCCTGGGAGCGTAGCACGAGTCACATCTCTCCAATCTTGAGGGGTATTAAGGTTCTGAAGCAGGCCTTGTAAAATGGACCTGTTCCATGGGGCATGAACACCGTCATCTTTGATAGCCTGGCGTAGTTCCTTCAGGTCTGTGGCGGAATATGGATACCAGGCCTGAGGTTTTTGTCTATTGGGGGCAACATTGACCGGAAATGTGTGGACTTGCTCTGATAAGTGTGTAGCGGTAGGAGGAGTCATCGAAGTGGAAGCTTCTGGACAAGTGGCCGAAGAAGAAGAAGTGGTTTTGGAGGCTACAGGAGAATTCGGACATGTGTCTATCAAAACAGGGTGGGGTGAAGAAGCAGCCATGGAGGCAGCAGGAGGTTCCGGACACGTTTCTGCCAAAATGGGGGTGGCCGAAGAAGTGGCTGTGGAGTCCAAAGGAGAATTCGGACACGTGTCTGCCAAAATAGGGGCCTCAGGGCAAGATGCCAAAATAGGGGCCTCAGGGCAAGATGCAGAGGAATTAGGGTGGGTCAAGATCACGACAGGCCTTTGCTTCTTCTTGTTTTTAAGGTGCTGGTTAAGTTCTATGATTACTTCCTTTATCTCTTTGACCTCAGCCTCTAGGTCCTTAAGCCTTTTGAGAGGTTGACCTATATATCCCTTAAAAGCTGCTATGATGATCAACAGGATATAAGGTGAAGCCCTGAGAAAAATGTCCCAGATATATAAAAATTGTATACTGGAAAAAGAATGCAGGATTTGGAAAAGATTTTCCATGGTGGAAAGATCTCCGGAAAACAATAAGAAAGAAAAAAAATCACAGTGCCTTAACACAATATTGCAGATACCCAAAAGGTGTGTACTTATCTAAGATGTCTTCTTGTAAATCTGCTGCTTACAGGTCCCTGTTCGGGCGCCAGATGCCGGGATAGCCTGAGGGTACTTCTTCCCGAGCTAGTGCTCTCTGGGTTGGAGAGAACTCAACTGGAGCTGATCTAGGCTGCTGTGTGGGAGAGGGATCAGGAACTCGTGCTGCACCAACTTCCGCAGGAGATACACTCTGGAACTCTCGGAGCCGGAAAGCAATTTCCAAGTGTCTTTAATCAGAAGAGCAGCTGTTTTTATACTCTCCAAGTAGGGTGGAAACAGGATGTGATATAGAGAGGGTGGAGAGAAAAGTGACTGGTGAAAATCAGAGTGTGACAAAGAAGGGATCAGTGTGTGACAAGGAGGGGGTGGAGCAGGAGAGAATCATAGAACCACCAATGCCCTGGAGTGCTTTATGTAAAAGTGATTTATGTAAATAGACCAAAGCTTTGGATCAGTAAAATCCCTATATAGGCATATGGTTAAGCAGAAGCCAGGGGGAGATGGCAACTACCCAACAACCGCATGCCTGGGATAAACTCTACCTGGTCATGATGAACAATCTTTTTAATATACTGCTGTATCCTGTTGGCTAGAATTTTGTTCAATATTTTAGCATCTATGTTCATCAGAAACATTAGTCTCTAGGTTTCTTTTTTGGTTGTTTCCCTGTCTTCTTTTGGTATCAGAGTGATGTTGACTTCATAGAACTTGGAAGGGAGTATTCCTGAGTCATCAATCTTTTGGAAGACTTTTAAAAGCAGAGGTCTTAATTTTTCCTTCAAGACTTTGTAGAATTCATTTGTAAAACCATCTGGTCCAGGACTTTAATTCTTGGGAAGGTTTTTTATAACAGTTTCAATTTTGTTAGCTGTGATGGGCCTATTCATATTATCTAGTTTCTCTTTATTTAATTTTGGAAGTTCTTAGGTATCTAGGAAATCGTCCATTTCGTTCAGGTTCTCTAACTTGGTGGCATATAGTTGTTCACAGAAGCCTCGCATGATATGTTGAATTTCTGCAGTGCCTGTTGTGATATCTCCTCTTTCATTATGATCCGATTTATTTGGGTCTTTCCCTTTTTTGTTTTGTGAGTCTGTCTAATGGTTTGTCAATTTTGTTCACTCTTTTGAAGAACCGACATTTACTTTCATTGATCCTTTGTATGGTTTTATTTTCAATGTTATTTATGCCTGCCATAATTAGTTATTTCTGTCCTTGTCTGGTTGCTTTAGGGTTCCTTTGTTCTACTTCTCCTAGGTCTTTAAGGTGTGCATTCAGGTTGTTTATTTGTGCATTTTCTTGTTTCCTAACGTGTGCTTGTATGGCTATGAACTTTCCTCTTGGTATTGCCTTAACTCTGTCCCAAATATTTTTATAGCTTGTGTCTTCATTTTCATTGAACTCTCAAATATTTATTTTTCTTCTTTATTGTAATTTATTTATAAAAAAGGAAACAATGACAAAACCATAGCATAAGAGGGGTACAACTCCACACAATTCCCACCACCAGAACTCCATATCCCATCCTCTCCCTCGATAGCTTTCCTATTCTTTAACCCTCTGGAAGTATGGACCCAAGGTCATTGTGGGATGTAGAAGGTGGAAGGTCTGGCTTCTGTAATTGCTTCCCCAATGGCTGAACATGGGCATTGACAGGTCAATCCATACTCCCAGCCTCCCTGTATCTTTCCCTAATGGGGTGGGTTCTGGGGAAGCAGAGCTCCAGGACACATTGGTGAGGTCGTCTGGCCCAGGGAAGTCTGCTTGGTATCATGGTAGCATCTGGAACCTGGTGGCTGAAAAGAGAGTTAACATACAAAGCCAAACAAGTTGTTGACTAAACACAAGTGGTGCTGATAAAGAGTTGGGGGCGGTGGGTGGTGTCTCCATTCTGTAGATAGCTAGTAGGCATATTTTAGTTATAGTCCAAAGGGCCTATGGCTATACTCGTTTTTTTTTTTTTTCCCTGAGCCTGAAATCTGATATGCAGGTGGATCTAAGTTATTGTCTGGGGAGATGATGTCTCATGGCTAGAAAAAGGACCAGAAAGCTGGATCAGGGAAGAGAGTAGCTCCCAAATATGGGAAAGGTGTATAAGTATTGTTGACTGTAAAACCCATCGATTTAATCTAGTCTGGGGCCCATATTCAGCTTAGGAGCCTATGTGACCTCTGCATCCCTGTAGATCTGAGTTCACATCTGTGGTCATGAGTAGGAACATTCCAAGCTGCCCCAATTTTGACCCCTCTTCCTCAGGTGTAGCATAGACTATGATGTGCAGCCTCCCTTCTCTACTGTTGTTGATCCAAGTTGAGGGCAAGGTCCTATGGGATCCCACAAAGGGTCTATTGTGTTGTTCCTGGTAGATATGACTGGTAACAAGTTATTTATTTGAGGTCTAGGACCATCATGTCTGTTTGGGAATCTCAGGATTCCCTGAATAGGGTCCCAGCTCATTTGGTGGCCTGGTAGTGACTAAAGAGTCATTGTCAAAACATTTTGATTTCTTCCTTTATTTCCTTTTGACCCAGTAGTTGTTAAGGAGTGTACTTTTGAGCTTCCACATTTTGGGACTATTACTAATCTTTCATTTATTGTTAAATGTTAGTTTAATTCCACTGTGGTCTGAGAAGATGCTTGGGATGATTTCAATGCTCTTGAATTTGCTGATGCTGTCTTTGTTGCCTAACCTATGGTCTATCCTTAAGAATGACCCATATGGACTTGAGTAGAATGTGTATTCCAGTTTCTTGGGGTGAATGAGTCTGAAAATGTGCTATAGTTCAAGTTTATCTATCTCTTCATTTATCTCCCTTATTTCTTTATTGATTTTCTGCCTGGATGATCTGTCAAGTTGAGAGAGTGCAGTGTTGAATTCTCCTACTATTACTATTAAAATATTGCTGTAGCTCTTTCAGAAGATGTTTGATGTATTTAGATGGCTTCTCATTAGGTGCATAGATGTTAATAATTGTTAACTCCTCTTGATTGACTGATTCACTGATCATTAATTAGTGTCCATCCCTATTTTTTAAACTTTTATTTATTTTAAAGTCTGTCCTGTCAGATATAAGAATAGCTGTTCCTGCTCTTTTTTGTGGGCCATTGGCTTGTACGATAGTTTTCTATCCTTTCACTTTGTGTCTGTATTTGTCTTGTTAAATTAGGTGGGTTTCCTGTAGATAGCATATTGTTGGGTTGTGTTTTCTGATCTATCTTCATACTCTTTGACTTTTAATGGGTGAATTCAGGCCATTGACATTTATTAATATCATAGACTGAAGATATTTTAATTCCATTATTGTATTTTTTAAGTGTGTTCTGATATATGGCATATATATGGTGATCTGACTGACCTTTGAGAATTTCTTTCAGGGCAGGCTTGGTTACAGTTGATTCTTTCAACTGTTGCTTGTCTGAGAAGGTTTTTATGCCTCCATCTAGTCTGAATGACAGTCTAGCAGGATACAGTAGTCTTTGATGAAAGCTTTTCTCACTGAGCACTAGTTAGGTATCTTGCCATTCTCTTCTAGCCTGTAGTGTTTGTGTGGAGAAGTCTTATGGGTTTTCTTCTGTAGGTGACTCTGTTTTTCTTTTGAAGTCTTCAGAACCCTTTGTTTATCCTTATTCCTTTCCATTCTAAATATGATGTGTCTTGGTGTCTTTAAGTCTTGGTTAATTCTGTTTGGGACCCTCTGGGCTTCTTTTATTTATTTATTCATTTATCTTTATTTTCTGGATAGAGACAGTCAGAAATCGAGAGGGAAGGGGGTAATAGAGAGGGAGAGAGACTGAGAGACACCTGCAGCACTGCTTCACCACTTGAGAAGCTTTCCCCCTGCAGGTGGGGGTGAGGGGCTTGAACCTGGGTCCTTGCGCACTGTAACATGTGCGCTCAACCAGGTGAACCACCACCTGGCCCCCCCTCTGGGCTTCTTAAGCCTTTCTGTCTTTTATGCTGTATAGACTAGAGAAGTTTTCCACTATTATGGCCTGAAGAATGCTTTCTTCCCCTCCCTCTCTTTCTTCTTCTGTTAAGCCAATAATGCATATATTATTTCTTTTAAAGTCCTCCCATAGGTCTCTCTTGTTTTTTCAGTATCTCTTAATCTCTTTTTGAGATCTCTTACTTCTTTTTTAGTTGTCTCTAATTCATCCTTATTCTTCCCAATTCTGTCTTCAGCCTCATTTATTCTATTCTCTCTCCCCTCTACTGTTTTCTGGAGTTCATCTATTTTGTTACCCTGTTCTGATTCTGTTTTAGCTTGTTCAGCTAGTTGTGTTCTTAACTCAGCTATTTCAGCTTTCATCTCTCTAATAACCTTGAGATAATTAGTGTTTTCTTCCAGAGTCTCATTTGTTGTTTCTGCATTTCTACACTTGATCTTAGCCAAAAGGCCAAGAAGCAATGTTTCTGCATTTCTGATGACAATTCTTTCAAACTCTTTATTCACTCCTGTGATTATTTCCTTAAGTAGTGTTTGGATGTTGACCTCATTATTTTGTGCTTCAACTTTTGGGGGCTTTTAGCTGGACTCTTTCCTGGTTCATTTCTCCAATATTTCTTCTTGTTTGTTTAACCATTTTATATAGTATGTTATGAGATCCCTCTCTCAGTACTTTTCAAATTACTGAGCACTTTTGCCTGGACTGACTTGTGTCTAAGTAAGGTATTTAAAGATTTCTCAGTTCTGGAAATTAACAGTAGTTTCAATATTATTTCAATCCATGAGTTGGAGCACAGAGGCTGTTAAAAGCCTCTTTTGTTCTTTTTCTTCCCTGTAAGCTATGGGAACCTGAGGGCTTTTAAACTATAAGTAGGCTTCTTAGCTTAAGTGTGGAAAGGCTTCCACTATACAGCCCCACTGCTAGGACACTAAGGTGTATCTTCTCCTGAGTTTCCTCGTCAGTTCTCTGTTCCTAGCTGTCAGCACAGGGCCTCCCCTCTGCTGCTCCAGCCTCTGAGGGCAGCAGCAATGGAGACTCACCATTGCATTTGTTGAGTCTTAGAGGAGTTCTCTCCTCCCTTCACCAGTCTTTTTGTTAGTAAAACAGACTGAAGGTGGTGGCTCAACTGATAAACTATTGGAGTGTTACCAGCCACTCAATATCTCCTTAGGCTTCTCCCTGTCCACAAGGCACATGTGTTTGCACTCACTGGTGGTTTGGTGGGTTCCTGAAGTCATTCTAGTCCTGCCCTGTTGTGGTCCCAGGTGGTCTCCTTTGGTATTCCTAGATGACCCTTGACAGAAGAGGAGAGAAACACAGCTGCTGCTGCTCCATAGCCCCACCTCCGGAAGTCTCTCTTGGACAAATTTTCCTAGCATATGTCTAATACAGACATTTTTATAAATGCATTTTTAAAATTTCATACTCTGGTATTTATTTTAGAAAAGAGCATATCTGGCATTTAATATATAAACTTGGAATCATCAAAACATAATATGTGTAGGCTTGTAAATTTTCTAAACAATTTATCCCAGTTTACTAATATGTAGTCCAATTTCCCTAAAAAACCATGATACAATTTTAAAAACAAATGATTCCTTTATAAGTCACTGAGCATGATTTCCTACTGAAAACTAGCAATCCCTCTCCCAGTTTTGTTACATCTTATAGAAAGTTGCTAGTAAAAGATATGAAGTAGGCAGTATTAATCTTTCTCATTATTATTTTCTTTATTTATTTCATTTTGCCTCCAGTGTTATTGCTGGGGCTTGGTGCCTGCACTATGAATCCAATGCTCCTGTAGCTATTTTTTTATTTTAATTTTTATTTATTTATTTTTGATAGGATAGTGAGAAGTAGAGAGAGGAGGGGAAAACAGAGAGGAGAGAAAGATAGACACCTGCAGACCTGCCTCACTGCTTGTGAATCGACCCCATCCTGCATGTGGGGAGGCAGGGGCTCGAACCAAGATCCTTGCACCAGTCTTCCACTTTGTACTATGTGCATTTAACCTGTTGCACTATTCTCCGGCCCCGGAGTATCAATCTTCATATTAAAAATGTTCTAGTGTTACAGAGGTCTTGACCATATTATATCTAGGCAGTTTAAAACTATTAATTATTAATATTATGATAAAATTCAATTTACTGAAAGTGTAATATTACTATTAATTTTTCAATTAATTTATCTGAAATTTATTTTTATGAGAATAGTAAGCATGTTTTTCATGTGCCAATTTCAAAATAATGTAAAATTTTGTGTTTATAATGTCATGATTATTCAAGGAGTGACAGAAAAATGTAAGATGAATAACACAATTTGCTAAAATCCATGAGAAAGTGAACTCATCTCCCCTTTTTAGAATTTTTACATAATAATTGAAATTTGGACAGAACAAGAGTAAAGCATGTGTGCATTTTAATCGATCCCACAGAAAAGAATAGCTTGCGAGATCTGGGGTTGAGATTGCTTTGATCAAGAAAGACAGTCTCTAGACTCATTGTATATGGGCAAAAGATAAAGTAGAAGGTAATTTTTTCCATCACTGGGACTCCACCAGTCAAAGCCAGCTGAATTTTTCAGATAAACAGAGACAGGAACAGTAAGACAGACAGAAAGAAGGAAAGACTACAGAGCAGAGTATGTCAGCTGCCTCCAGTACAGTGGAGGACAAGCTCAAAGGCTATCTTGTCCACGAGAAATCAAATGTAGTATCAAAGTGAGCTAGCTTCCTAGTCCTGTGGAAGGATTTTTAAAGCACTGCTTCTTTGCCTAAGAATTCCAGCTGAGTTCCTTTTTCCAATAAAATACATTCCATAGTCAGTAAATTCTGAAAACTTTTTCTAAGAAAAATAAAGGAGACTATCACCTTCAAAATCCCACTTGATTAATAATACATTAAAAAATGTCTATGTGGGGCATGTGGTAGCACAGCAGGTTACGTGCGCATGGCATAAAGTGAAAGGACCAGTATAAGGATCCTGGTTGCAGCCCTGGGCTCCCCACCTGTAGGGGCGTTGCTTCAAAAGCGGTGAAGCAGGTCTGCAGATGTCTATCTTTCTCTTCCCTGCTTTGTCTTCCTGTCCTCTCTCAGTTTCTCTCTGTCTTGTCCAACAACAGCAGTAATAACAACAATAACAATGACAACAACAAGGGCAACAAAATAAAAAAAAAAGGCCTCTAGGAGCACCAAGCCCCCGAGATAACCTTGGAGGCAAAAACAAAACAAACAAACAAAAAACTGTGGGGGTTGGGAGGTAGCAGTGTGCTAAGCGCACATAGCGCAAAGTGCAAGAACTGGTGCAGGGATCCCGGTTAGACCCCCAGCTCCCCACCTGTGTGTGGGGGGGGGTCGTTTCACAGGCAGTGAAGCAGGTATATAGGTTCTTTCTCTCCCCCTCTGTTTTCCCCTCCTCTTTTGATTTCTCTCTGTCCTATCCAACAATGACAGCAGCAGCAGCAACAACAACAACAATAACAACAACAACAATAAACAACAAGGGCAACAAAGGGGAAAAAATACCCCTCCCAGTGGATTCATAGTGCAGGCACTAAGCCCCAGCAATAACCCTAGAGTGTGTGGGGGTGGGGTGGGGTGGGAATATATAAATAAATAGTGTAATAAAAAGGCTGGGAAGACAGCAAAAGCCTTCCATGCCTGAGGCTCTGATGTCCTAGGTTCAATCCCCAGCACCACTATAAACCAGAGCTAAGAAGTGCTCTGTTATATCTCTCTCTCTCTCATTAAAATAAATACAATCTTTCAAAAATGGGAAGATGAAACTACTAGAAAGAAACATTAAAAGTTACTCTAATTTGTTTGTATATGTCCTACTTTATACTTTCTAATATTTTCCAGATATTTAATACTAAAGTGTTACGTTAGTTCAAATAAATGTTATAGTTAGAGGTTTACAATACTTTTGACAATACTGGCTGCTCAATCAAATTTTGTCTTAGTCTTTCCTTCTCCTTTGCCTTGTACATTTTAGAAAGTAACTTGAAAAAAATATATTTATATTATGTATATCTTTCAAATCCAAGTTTATCGTCTCTCTAGAAAACTCCTTTTCCTTTTACACTTATAGTCCCTGGGTTCATTTTCTTTGACTCTTCTGAATCATATTGTTTTACTTTGTGTAGCACATTGTAAAAATTTCTGGAAATAACCAATGTATTTGTCTCATAAAAATACTATTTTCCTTCACTCAGGTGGCATTGTGCTTGTGCCAGGTGTCCCTGGGTGGCCACCTTTCCTATTTAAATGCAAGTTATGTACTTAGTGCAGAACTGCAGGCATTATTATAATAACTAACATTAAATAATGCGCTGATGTGTAGAAAGCCAGTGCAGAAATTTTTTTATAGCATGGGGGTTAAAGTAAGCATTAGCATGGACAGAATGCCATTAATGGGGGTCATTAGTTGGTCAGATGTTTCAGCAAAGCATATCAATAAACCAAAGAGAGGTACAGATGGTTGGGATATTTGCAGCCAGTGCTCCAAAGAAGTCTGAGAAATTAGCAGAACCACAGTGGAAACAGCCTTCTGCATCTTCCATTTATATTCTATATGAATTATGCTTCAGATTAGTCAAAGTTCTAGAGTGTGTTGAGATTATATATATATATATATTTTTTTTTATATATATATATATATATTATTTATTGCCACCAGGGTTATTGATGGGATTTGGTGCATGCATGAAGAATCCACCACTCCTGCTGACCATTTTTTCCCATTAATTTGGTTTTATTTTTATTTAAATAGGATAGAGAGAAATTGAAAGGGGAGGAGGATATAAAGAGGGACAAGAAAGTGAGGCATCTACAGCTTTGCTACACCATTCATGAAGTTTTCCCCCTGCAAGTAGGGAACAGGGACTTTTGAGTCAAGCCTTTGCTCATGGTAACATGTGTGCTTTACGGTGTACCACTGCTAGGCCCCAGTATATTGAGATTTTAGAGTTCTAAAGACTACTGCTATTAGCTGTTCAGTTTTGCTTTTGCCAGAACTACTGGTGGCACTGTGGATCAATCCTAGGACCTTTCTCATGCAAGTGCTGTGCACTAACACTGCCTATTTTCCCTACACAGCTTGTTCAATTTATTTTTTTACCACACCCACTGCTCAGCTCAGACATATAACGAAGATTGAACCTGGAATTTCAGAGCCTCAGGCATGCAAGTATTTTTGCATAACCATTATGCTGTCTGCCTAGTCCTTCCAACTTGTTCAGTTTTATTGCCTATCCAGTCCTTGTCCTCATAACCTTCTGAAAAAGTCCAGTGTCATTTGAGCTGTGTCTAGTCTCTTAATAACTAACCCAGAGTAACAGTCAGTTCCTGTACCCTCTTTTTTTAATTGGAATGGCACTGGTTTATTTAAAAGAGAGAGAGAGAGAGTTTTCAAGTGCACAGACTTATACAACATCTGTATATAAAACTATCTTGGTTAAAAAAATAAAAAGCCAGGGGAGGGTAGCACAGCGGGTTAAGCACACACGGCTTGAAGCACAAGGGCCGCTAAGGATCCTGGTTTGAGCCTCCGGCTCCCCACCTGTAGGGGGGTCACTTCACAAGCAGTGAAGCTGGTCTGCAGGTGTCTATCTTTCTCTTCCCCTCTCTATCTTCACCTATTCTCTCAATTTCTCTCTGTCCTATCCAACAACAGCAGTAATGGCAACAATAACAGTAACGACAACAAGGGCAACAAATGGGGAAATTGCCCTCAGGAGCAGCCGATTCATAGTGCAGGCACTGAGCCCCAGTGATAACCCTGGAGGCAAAAAAAAAAGTCTAGGATTTACATGTGTGAGAACCCAGGTTTGGCTCCAAGCACTGGATATGCTAGCACTGAGCTGTAACTGGTCTGTTAATCTATCTCTCTCTCTCTCTCCCTCTTTCTCTCTCCCATGAATAAAATGAATATTTTTAAATACAAAGAAATAGTCTTGCTTCTGGCCTACACCATACATTTGATCCCTTTTGCTAAATTTACCCATTCCCTTCTTCATTCCCTGTAGTAACCACTAATTTGTTCTTATAGTCCGCGCTTGTTTTGATCACCTATTTAATTTCTCTATCTTCCACAGAGTGAAACAGCGGTTATGTAAATAAAATGAAGTGGTTATGTAAATAGAATAGTGTTAAGCAGGGGGGATTAAACTAATGAAACAGAAGGGGTTTTTAGAAGCATACCAACAAGACATGATTTTCAAAAGGAACCAGTAATTATAAACTAAGTAAAGATAGAGGAGAGTTTGGGTGATGCCAAGGGAAAGAACTAAAATAAGTTGGACGATTTGAATTTTTCTAAGAATAACAGGCTGAACATCTTTACAAGACAATAAAGAGCTATCACCTCACACCTGTGAAAAGAAATAATTACTCAGAGGATAAGAAACAGCAAGTGTCTATGAAGATGTAAAGAAAAGTGAGCATTTGTCTACTGTTGTTAGTAAAATGTTCATTAATTCAGTCAATATGGAAACTAATATGGAATGTCTCCCAAAATATTAGTAATAGAAATACCATATGTTGCAGTTCTCTAGTGATGGTTATTTCACTGAAGAATGTGGAAATACTAATTTATTATTTTTTTAATTTTGCTTTCTTTTCCCTTTTGTTACTCTTGTTTTATTGTTGTTGTTTTGTTGTTATTGATGTCATCATTGTTGGATAGGACAGAAAGAAATGGAGAGAAGAGGGAAGACAGAGGGGGAGAGAAAGACACCTGAAGACCTGCTTCGCCGCCTGTGAAGCGACTCCCCTGTAGGTGGAGAGCCATGGGCTCGAACCAGGATCCTTACGCTGGTCCTTGTGCTTTGCACCATGTGCGCTTAACCCACTGCGCTACTGCCCAGCTCCCTAAATGGAATTTTGAAGAGCTTTTTGGACTAGGATGCCCTCTGGGGACTCTTGATACTACATGGTGAGATCTGTTTTGTAAGAGAGTGATTTGAATGACTGAATTTTTGCTTGACATTGACTTTAAAAAAAAAATGCTGGACGTAGCCATGATTTCTAGAGACATCCAGAAACAATCCAAAAAACTGTTTTTTCCTCCTTTGATTTCTTTTTTATGTCTTGGCATAAATCTGAAACGTTTAATCCTGAAACGGTATGAGTTATGGGCGGGGCAGATAGTGCAATGATTATGTTAATTATTCTCATGCCTGAGGCTTCTACCATGGTTCTTCTGTTTACCTTTCCACATTTTATTGAGTTTAAACTGTTTAAACAACCTTAAAATCATACTAGAAAGGATTTCCAATTATAATGGAGTTATCAATTATAGTAAACTTTTAATCTGCTACAAGTTTTGTTTGACAAGTAAGTGAATTTCAGCTGTCAAGTCTTCACCTGAAAAAGCATCTATTTAAATGGAATTCCCGGAAATCCATTTGGACCCCTGTTCTCTGACATCGCCCACAAGATGGAATGACTACAACACACCCCCGGAAACCAATGATGTGACCTGGCACGACCTGAAGAAACAGATTCACAGACTCCAAAGCTCACTGTCTACAGAAAAGCAGAATTCTGGTGGCTGACATTCCCCATCGAGACAGACATACAGCGTTTCATCCCTTGGCATTTTCTTCTGTGGTCAGCTACTTTGGACTGACACCTCCATTGGACTTACTGGTACACGCTGCTGTGTTTCTCAAAGACTAACTTCAGCCAATTGCCTTGAGACTTTATAGACCATATTCCCTCGCCTGCATGTTCTGTCCCCAGAGGCAGAAAACTCCCCCTCCCTTTTAGGTTATGCCCACAGAGGCATGAAGTGCCCCTAGAGGCAAGAGATGCCCCCAGAGGCATGAAGCGCTCCCAGAGGCAAGAAATGCCCTTTCGTCTGCTAGGCCTTGCCCTTTGAGTCAAGAAACGTTCCCCTTGGCATCAAACTGGTTATTGCTGTTCACCTATTTTGTTTTCCATGTCTTATGCCAGTTCTTTTGAAAATGCCTGTACGATATAGGTTTCTGTTCACCCCACAATCCTGATACTATTGCCATTAGTTAAAAAGAAAGGGGGAATTGTTGGTATGCTTCTAAAAACCCCTTCTGTTTCATTAGTTTAATCCCCCCTGCTTAACACTGCATTCTATTTACATAACCACTTCATTCTATTTACATAACCGCTGTTAACAAGCACCACCCTTCCTCCAGGGCATTGGTGGTTCAGTGGTAGAATTCTCACCTGCTCCACCCCCTCTCCTTGTCATACCCTGATTTTCACCAGTCACTTTTCTCTCCACCCTCTCTGCTTAGCATCCTGTTCCCACCCTACTGGGCTAGTATATTTATAAGGACAAGATTGTTTGTAGTTTAGTTTAGCTTAGCTTGGCTTAGATTGTGCTGCATCCTGCATGAATAAAGAGATAGTGCGTACAGCTCAACCATGAGTCCCTGGTCGTCTGTTACCCACCCGTGAAGCCAGCCCGGCGAAAACAACGTCTTACCAAGTAAACCAAGCAGATCTATGGGAACCTGAGATTTCATTTATTTTTAAAATAAGTCCCTTTTGAGAGTATGCAGAAAACATGAAGACATCAAAGGAATGATAAATATATGTGTTTTTATGGCAATTAGATCCTAAGTGCCATTTATAATGTTACTGAAAAATTAGATGAAGATAAAGATTTGAATAAAGCTACATTACTAGCTAGAAATACCTGTGCAATAGTAGTGTAGTTGTTGATAAAGATGTATATGTTTATCTAGTTTTCCAGTTTTAATGAGCACCTGTGAACTACTGCGGTTAGTGGTTACACAGCTGATCCTCATTTTCACCTGAGAAAGTAGTGAATTGCTTATCCTTTTACATTTTATTTGTGTTCTGTTTCTTAACAAATTTTTCTTTGCTATTTCTCAAACACTCTTAGTTTCCAAAAGTCGAATGTTAGAGTGAACAAGGTATTGTGATTTCTCAGTGTGATGAAATTTAGAATTCTTTCTTACATTTAGATGATCTAGTCAAGGCACATGTGACTCTTTCGACAAGATAAACAGAAGACATTAGCATAAAATTATGAGAAATATGAATCACAATTTACTTAAACTTAAATGATGAGGATATCACAAAATATAAGTAATGAGACAATGAGTTAAAATTGATATTTCATAAGAAATTCTATGTAGACTCTATTATCAATATGTTGTAATTTGAGCTTTGAAAAAAGAGAAAGTGGCTTTATTGAAAAGTTTCTAATCTAAGAAGATTAAACTTTACTTTTTCTAGACCTAAATTTTTCAGTATATAACCTGAGCATAAATGTATAAGTGGTAATAATAGAATGTTTGAATGTTGGTTTTGTTAACATTCAATATATATATATATTTAAATATAGTATACTAGTTATATAAAAGACCAACAAGCCCATTTAGGGACTGGATCAAAATAGTTTTGTATGTATATTTTGGGTATCAAAATAATTACACATAATTCAATAGAAATCTCTGGTATTTAAGTAAATGAAGTATAATGAACATCTGCACATGGATGTTTTGTGGTATAATTTTGCACCATCATATCCAGATGCTTGGCAATTCTAACTATGCTACTTTGTAAAAGCTCTTGGTGACTTGGCCTATTTTGTACCATCACAATCATATGAATGGCCTTGGAGTCTTGCTCTCTGAAAGGTGCCCCTTGCATACCACCTACTACCCCCCTTCACCTATTTCCATTTCAACATTTAACATATTTCCCTGAAGGCAGTATAAAACTTGGCCATGGCTAGTTGCTAAACTAATATGTAATGGCAGCAAAAAGTCATTAGCTGGTGCAAATTTGGCTGGGGATCAGTAGTGTTGGTAATAGTTTACATCTTAGTTATAACTTGGATCCTGTGAATAATGACAGAAGCCAAGAATCATCAACTGGAGTGTAGTCCCACAAGCATAAGGCAGGTAGATGTGAATGATATATAGTACTCTTTCCACTCTAAACCCTGACCTATTTAGAAAGCTCATTATTGTTCAATCAGAGATTGCCCAAGACTACAGGTAGTAGGTCAAGTTTAATAAGGAGTCCACTTCCATTATGTAGTGCTCTTTTCATAAAACAAATAGTAACACAGAAAATAACTCCAAGTAGAAGGTCAGAAATCTGAGGTGAGATGACCAAGGACCAAGGTGTTTCAAGCCTACAAGTTTTTTTATTTTAATTTGTATTTATAAAATGGAAATATTGACAAAACTATAGGATAAGGGGTACATTTCTACACAGTGCCCAACTCCAGAGCTCCATATCTAATCCCCTCCCTGACAGCTTCCCTATCCTTTATCCCTCTGGAAGTATGGACTGAGGATCATTGTGGGATGCAGAAGGTGAAAGGTCTGGCTTCTGTAATTGCTTCTTTGCTGAACATGGGTGTTGACAGGTTGATCCATACTCCCAGCCTGTCTATCTTCCTAGTTGGGGCAGGGATCTGGGGAAGCGAGGATCCAAGACACATGATGGGGAAGCCTACAACTTTTTATTGAGATTATGAGATATGCATGTTTATATGTATATATGTATTATGAGTTACAAATTTAGAAAAATACTTCTGTAAGAAAACCTGAAGGGCCTTTAAGTCTATCACAAGGAACCTCTCATACCTGCACCTCCATTTTCAGTATGAAAATGGAAATAATTATATCTACCCCAATAAACTTTACATAAATATTATTATGCTCATCATATCTTTAAAAGAAAACAAGATGATCAGGTATAGAAAGGTCACATCCATAATAAAACCCACTGTTGTAAATATGTATTTTATTCCACATATTTTATTTTGTCCTCAAATATTGCTAATAAATAAATGTAAAAAGTGATAATAAAATAAGTGGACTTAATTCTGGTGTTTTGGCTTTATGCAAATGATTCTGGTAATATACTTATTTATAATAATCATGTTTTCATGAAAACTTGGTAGACACCTTGTGTGTAAGAATAGAAAGAAGTAGTAGAATTAAGTGAAAGCCACAATGAAAAATTCATACTGAAAGTCGTGTGTACATTATAATACATAATAGTAGCAACCAAAGTAAATTATCCAAGGATAATTTACTTATGAAACACTTGAGGGGATAAAAGAAGGTGAGGGGGAAATGGGAATACAGTAAAGAAAGGAATTCACTAAGACAAAAGGTTGGGTTTTTTTTTTTGACAACAGATTTTTATGCTACCTCTCCTTTCATTACAGCTCCTCAGAACTTCTTAGAAAAGAGTGAGATTATGGGCATTATGGAATAAGCAGCTGCCTTCACAGTGTGATTTGAGAAGGCAATAAAATTGAAAATTAAAAGCCAAAAATCTCTCATTGATCTAACACAAGATTTTGAATACCAACCTCAGTAGCTCATTGGAATTAAGACTGTTTAAGGACTTTATTAAATAGCTATAATTGAGTAATGACAATTACCACATCATGTGGCTGGAGAAATAACTCAACAGGTAGAGTGCAGGATTTGCATGTTTGGAGCCCTAGGTTTGATCCCTGAAACTAAATACATCAAAAGCGATACACTGGTCTCTCTCTCTCTCTCTCTCTCTCTCTCTCTCTCTTCCTCTCTCTCACCCTCTCCCTCTCCCTCTCTCCCTCTCTCCCTCTCTCTCACCCTCTCCCTTTCCCTCTCTCCCTCTCTCTCACCCTCTCCCTTTCTCTCACCCTCTCTCCCTCTCCCTCTCCCCCCCTCCCTCTCCCCTTCCCTCTCTGACCACCTCCACATACATTGCTCCATCTTTCTTTCTATTCTCTCTGTCTCATAAAATCAAGTCAATAAATAAATGAAATGCATTTGCCCCTTGAACAATATAGGTTTGAACTGTATGGATCAACTTTTATGTAGATTTCCTTATCAGCAGACAACATGAATTTACAGGATAAATAAATGCAGTACCTTATTGAGAAATACATTCTTTTACAATTTATAATTACTTTTCTATTTTAAATTATTTTATTTTATTTATGCATTTTTGGATAAAGATAATGATAAACTGAGAAGGAAGGAAGAAGTAGAGAGGGAAAGAAAGACACACCTTCAGCACTGCTTTACTGCTCAGGAAGCTTCCCCCTACAGATGGGGATCTAGGGCTTGAGTCTAGGTCACTGCACGTGTAATGTGTAACATGTACTCTTTATTAGGTGTGTCACCACTTTGTCCTAATATTTTTCTATAGCCTACTTTCTTAAAAAATTTATTACACATACAGTATACAAATACTTGTTAGCAGGAGCTAGGCAGTAATGCAGTGGGTTAAGCACACATGGCGCTAATCACAATGACCGGTGCAATGATATTGGTTTGAGACTCCAGCTCCCCACCTGCAGGGGGGTTGCATCATGGGCAGTGAAGCAGGTCTGCAGATGTCTATCTGTCTCTCCCCACATCTGTCTTCCTCTCCTCTGTCAGTTTCTCTCTGTCCTATCCAACAACAATGATAGCAATGATAACAATAATAACAACAACAATAAACAACAAGGGCAACAAAAAGGGGGAAATAATGGCCTCCAGGAGCAGTGGGTTCATAGTGCAGGCACCAAGCCCCAATAACCCTGGAGGCAAAAAAAAATACTTGTTAACTACTTATGTTACTGGTAAGACTTTCAGTTGACAACAGTTGGGATTGGAAGGGAAAGTCAACATAAAGTAGTGTGAGTATGTGTGTTGGGGAGTGTGATATCACAATTATTGAAAGTCACTCATTTTGACTTGAAAGCAGGATTTGAGGTGGAGAATGTTGAGAAATAAAATTAGAATGAAGGGTGGGTTCTAGAATACAATAAGTCTTACCAGCCAGGAGCAGGGGAGACCTCATAACAGTTATCTGGAAAGACTCTCATGCCCAGGGCTCTAAAGAAACTTATAAGCTATATTGTAAAGGGCTTTGGACTTTAAAGAGCAGTAAGGAGCTAGTAATGTATTTTAAGTAGATGAGTAACATAACTTTTTGAAACATATTTCTGGCAGTATGGAGAATTGGATGTAGCAGGTTATTAGATCAGGTTGACATATAAGAACTCGATATATATCACTAAAAATAATGTGATCAAATGAGTAAGTGATGCAAGCAAAAGTAGTTCATCTTGGAAAATGTGATGAAGCTGAGTTAAGGGAACATTCTGTGTAAGAACTGAGGAGGTAAAGCCAAGTAGTGGCACACCCAGTTGAGTGCAAAGATTACTGTGCACAGGGGCCCAGATTCAAGCCCCCATCCCTATCTGCAAGGAAGGAAAGCTTCATGAATGGTGAAGCAGTGTTGCAGGCACTTTTTCTCTTCCTATCCTCTCAATTTCTCTCTATCCTATAAAAGCAAAGCAAAGCAAAGCAAAAACCAAAGCAAAGCAAAGCAAAAAGCAAAGCAAAGCAAAGCAAAAAGCAGAGCAGAGCAGAGCAAAAGCAGAGCAAAAGCAGAGCAGAGCAAAAGCAGAGCAAAAGCAGAGCAGAGCAAAGCAGAGCAAAGCAGAGCAAAGCAGAGCAAAAACAGAGCAAAAGCAAAAGCAAAAGCAAAAGCAAAGCAAAGCAAAGCAAAACAAAGCAAAAGCAAAAGCAAAAGAAAGCAAAAGCAAAAGCAAAGCAAAGCAAAGCAAAGCAAAGCAAAGCAAAGCAAAAGCAAAGCAAAGCAAAGAAAAAGCAAAGCAAAGCAAAGCAAAGCAAAGCAAAGCAAAAGCAAAAGCAAAACAAAGCAAAGCAAAAGCAAAGCAAAGCAAAGCAAAGCAAAGCAAAGCAAAAGCAAAGCAAAGCAAAGCAAAAGCAAAGCAAAGCAAAGCAAAGCAAAAGCAAAGCAAAAGCGAAAGCAAAGCAAAAGCAAAGCAAAGCAAAAGCAAAGCAAAAGCAAAGCAAAGCAAAGCAAAAGCAAAGCAAAAACAAAAGCAAAGCAAAGCAAAGCAAAGCAAAAGCAAAGCAAAGCAAAGCAAAGCAAAAGCAAAGCAAAAGCAAAGCAAAGCAAAAGCAAAGCAAAAGCAAAGCAAAGCAAAGCAAAGCAAAGCAAAAGCAAAGCAAAAGCAAAGCAAAGCAAAGCAAAGCAAAAGCAAAGCAAAATCAAAGCAAAGCAAAGCAAAGCAAAGCAAAGCAAAACAAAGAAAATAATGTAAAGTCTGGTCACAGAGACTAGTGGATTCACGGTTTAAGTCCCAAGTTCCAGTGATAACCCTAGTAGCAAAAAAAAAAAAAAAATTTGAGAAAGCACAAGAAAATAGTGAAAGTAATGGGTTGAAAGCTAGTAGTGGGTGTGTGTGTGTGCGTGTGTGTGAGTGTGTGCGTGTGTGTGTGTTACAAACAACAGGAAAGAATTCTACAGGTTTATACACATAAAACAAAATTCCAGAATCACAATCAGGAGAGGATACCTCTGAATAGATCAAAATAATTTTCCTTTCTCTAAGAACTGAAGAAAGTAGTACAGGACTATAAATCTACATAGGGGTGTCCTAATGATGGGAGTGTGTGCTTTCATTACTCCTATTTTCTCTTGGGAGCAAAAGACAAAGTTACTGATCAAAAGTAAAAAACCTGGAGTGAAATAATTTGAGAAAAATAGTAGGATTCTCAGCATCTGGTTTGGAAAAGCAAAGTTGAGTTGAACGGGGAGAATAATTATTGCCATGGGGAATTATGGATTCAATTAGAGTTGGAAACTGATGTCTAACTCCAAATCCTCTCCGGAAAGAACAGATTTTGAAAACACTAACCTTTCTGAGGCTATCTATCCATGGGGAAAGTTCATAAAACATAGGCCTGGGGCCAAGGCAGTTATTCAGAATATTGGATAATCAGTTTGAACATGACAAACCCATGGATATTAGCTGGAAGCCAACAGATAAAACAGGTAAGAATAAGTAGAGATGTCAAAACTGGAAATGAAGCAAACAGATGAAATGAGGAGGCAAAAGTTCAGAGTATGAGCATTATTGAAGAGAGAAAAGTCTGTGGGCAGTAAAGGGTTGGTTCAGAAGAATATATTTTGAAAACACAGTTATTTGGCTACTACATTCCTTTTGGGGGTGGGTAGGAAAGTTCTAGCTAGGTCCAGACAGGATGTTTACCAAATTATGCATGGATACAGGATGTATGATTCCCCCTAGCAATTTTCACAGTTCCAGAGTAGGAATAGATAGTTAGAACAACTCAGATAGTTAGAATAACTCAGGGTTTGCCATTAGCCAGATGAAAATGTTGGGGGAAAAAAAAAATCACTGCCACAATGAACAAGACTTTTTTTTTTTTTTTTAGTAATGTCAAAGTCTGCTGATAGACCAGAATACCAGAGACTAGATAGCTATGGAATAGGTAAGAGTAAGAAAGACAGACAACAGACAACTGATTTTAATCAATTTGTCTACTAAAGAGATGATACCATATACAAACTTTTTTTCACATCTAGCTTTAAAATATTAATTAATTAATCTATTTATTTATTTTGGATAGAGACAGAAATACGTTGAGAGGGAAGCAGGGGAGGGAGAGAGGAGGAGGGGAGGGAGAGAAGAGGAGTTGGGGAGAGAGAGAGAGACCTGCAGCATTGTTTTAACATACATGAACCTTCCCCCTGTGGGTAGTGGCCAGAGGCTTGAACACAGGTCCTTGTGTACTGAGATATGTATGCTTAACTAGTTGTGCCACTGCTTGGCCACCATCTAATTTTTAAAATGCATAATAGATGACCCCCCAATGGAAGTTCTGCTGTATACAAATAGCTAGAGTAATGAAGCTGATAAAGAAATAACACAGGGGAGTTGGGCGGTAGTGCAGTGGGTTAAGTGCAGGTGGTGCAAAGCGTAAGGATCATCATAAAGTCCTGGTTCCAGCCCCCGATCCCCACCTGCAGGGGAGTCACTTAACAGGCAGTGAAGCAGGTCTGCAGGTGTCTATCTTTCTCTCCCCTTCTCTGTCTTCCCCTCCTCTCTCCATTTCTCTCTGTCCTATCCAACAACAATGACATCAACAATAAAACAAGGGCAACAAAATGGAATAAACATTTTTTTTAAAAAAAGAAATAACAATATTGCTTTCCAGTTCATTAAAAAGAAAAAAATATGCAAAGATACAAGAAACATAAAATTATGTACATTTTCAGTTATTGGAAAGAACATGCCTAGGGTAGATAATTAGTTTCAAAAATAAAGACATCCCATTTTAGCTCCTCAGAATGAGATTGTATAAAATGAGATGCAAGTCAGCAATTAACTATAATTTTCCCAGTATCTTAATGTTTATGACTACCTTTGTTTTCTGACTCTCAATGCAGTCCTGAGAGAGTTGAAGTTTGCATCCATGTGCCCCATTTCACAAAGTAGAAATTAGTGCAAATCAGCCCTTTTAAACAGATGTTCTGGCTATAAAGCACAAGCTCCTTTAATGCCACCCAGTGTGGATAAAACAAACTTTGTATTTCCATATCAAGCTGCATAAAAAAAAACCCACTGAGAATTCTTGGAAGGCAGAACAAATCAGCTGCTATATTCAGATGCCCATAGTAAGTGGTGAGAACTAAGAAACAAATGAGCCCATTAGAAAATGAGTCAAGGAAATGGACAGAAACTTCAGCAAAGAGACCTGGAGAGCCAAGAAACTCATAAGAACATGCTCAAAGTCACTGATTATTAGTGAAATGCAAACAAAGACAACATTGAAATACCAGTTTACATCTATGAGAATATCATATATGAGAAAGGACAGAAACAACAAATATTGGAGAGAATGTGGGGAAAAGGGACAATTTTTGCACTGCTAGTTAGAATATAAATTGCTCCAACCTTTATGGAAAAAAATCTGGAGATTCCTTAGAATACTAGAAATGAATCTACCCTATGACCCAGCAATCTCTCTCCTGAGTATTTAGCCAAAGGAAATAAAAACACCTACCATAATATTATATATATATATATATATATATATATATATATATATATATACATATATAGCAGCGCAATTTGTAATTGCCAAAACTTGGAAGCCACCCAGATATCCAATGATAGACGAGTGGCTAAAAACAACAGAAAAAACCTGTGATATATATTCATAATAAAATAATAAAATATAACTTAGCCAATTCTGCAATGCCGGCTCTATCTTTCTCTCCCCCTCTCTGTCTTCTCCTCCTCTCTCCATTTCTCTCTGTCCTAGCCAACAACAATAACAATAATAACTACAACAATAAAACAACAAGGGCAACAAAAGGGAATAAATAAATAAATATTTTTAAAAGAATATTACTTAGCTATTAAAAATAATGCAATCATCTCCTTTGCCCCATCTTGAAGACATCATGTGAAGTGAAATAAGCCAAAAAGAGATGGACAAATGCCTAATGATCCCACTTATATGTGTAACTTAAGAAATAAGCACAGAGAAAGAAAACAAAGTAAATTTTGGACTGAGTATGGTGTATCGCACCAAAGCAAAGGACTCTGGGAGAAAAAGAAGGAGGGCGGGCTGGAAGAAACCAGCTGCATGGGCCATAGGTAGATGGGAAATTGTACCCATGTTTCTATAACCACACAGTAAACCATTAACCCCCAATAAAAATGATTTGAAATTAGTGATAATAATTCTGATTTCTTGATATCATATGTGAGTAAATGCATAATATTTAATAACTTGTGAAATTATATTACTTCTATGAGAAAATGTTGTCTCCTTTATCACTCAATAAGTTGTGCAAGCAAAAATCTATAGACTTGGTGAAATGTGTAATGCCCAGAACTAAGGCTCAATTGCTTTTTGGTACTTATGGGAAAGTCTGTGCTGCTTTGCTAGTACATCATTTAAAATATTGATCCTAAGCTATTACCCACACAATCATGAATGAAGTTCTATGTGTTTACCTGCTTCAGTTGAAGACACTGACTCAAAAGTATCATAATGTGAGTGTAACTCCCTAAGGAAATTTACTGAAACTAGTTGGATATATACTTCGAATTATTTGTTTGGTTAATTATCAATGGCTCCAAAGTGGGCCATAGTAGAAAGCTTTCTCCGTAAATTGTTTTCAAAGCCTGGGGCAGTTTGTAAGTATTATGCTTCCTTTACACTCTCCACACAAGGTTCTCTTTGTTTATTTCCCTGTGTATGACATATATTCTTATACTTTCCACAGATGACTTATGTGCAGCCCTAGTTCATTATCAGATTTCCCTGATAACTAGTTCTCTCAGGTGCACTTTGAATTTGAACATAAGAACTTTATCACCATAATAAATATATGCATTGAGTTACTATGATCAAGTTAAGCAAGCAAGTCTCTAAGTTATTACTGCTCAGTATGTTCCTTAAAGCTTCCAGGTCCAGACTAACAATTACCACATCATATGGCTGCTACTTTCCTTATTATCTTATTATCTTTTCTTAATATCCTTGGCAATTAAGATCATATCCAGTGTGTCTGGAGGAAAGGTGATCTGGATGAGACTTCCTGAGCTGTTATCTGATGCATGCACTGAAGTTATGATGACAATCCTGATGATATTGACCCAGAGATTTATATTAATTCTTTGTTCTAAGAAAAAGGATAAAATGGGTTGGATATGGTTTTTTTTTTTATTTCCTTATCTAAAGGTTTATGTACTTATTTTTCCAACCAAAACACTTTACTGAGTGAGAAAATGTTAATTTACAAGACTGTTGTTGTGATGAGGTATAATTTCATATCTCCCCCAAATAGGTGTCAACACACCTCAACAACCAGTAAATTGTCATCTCCTTCCACACAGGGTACTTAGTCCTCAGTCTCTTTCACCCCACTTTGTTTCCCCCTTTCAAGTCCATGTAGCTAATGAAATTTAAAAAAAAAAAAAAGGAAAAAATACAGGATGAAATAGTAATAATGTTGGCTTTCCATGGCATCCTTCTAATTTTTAACACAAAGGTGATTTACACTGTCACCTCATCTATTTGCTGAGGAACAGTAATTCTCAGAATTGCCTTCGCTGCATCATTCCAAGTTGCAATTAATCACAAGAGAACATCTGAATAGTGAAAATGGGATGACATCTGAATAGTGCAAATAAAGCATCAGTCAATTCCTATACACCGGAAAGTCAACACAATGTATGGAGACACACACAGCTTCTAATGAGCTGCCTCCCTTGTCTGAGTGGAGCAAAAGCCAACTCTTAGCAGCATCAGCAACCACATGTCCCTTTCTTTCCTCAGCTCCCCAGACACTCGGGTCAGTGAGTGTAGTCCCTGTGGCAGCAGTAGGTCTTATTCTTCAACTCCTGCCTTGCTATTGAGGCTGGCATTGGGAAGAGACTACCTGAGATCTTCAAAGTACAAAATTGTCACTACCCTCACCAACATCACCATCTTACCTTCACCATGGTCTGTCCTGCTGAGCGTACACCAAGCAACCTCTACTGGGGAAAAAGAAAAGAAAACCTTAAATAAACTGGATAGCCAGCTCTTTGTGCAAGCATGCTTTTATCAAAATCAAATGCCAGTGATAAGTCCGATAATTTTTTTTTTTGGTCATAACTTGGACTTCACAGCTCTGTGCCATCTTTTTTAGATAGAAACAGTAAAAGCAAGGGGAAGATACCACAGTATCAAAACTTCCTCAGTGAAATGGAGGCCAGACTCAGACCTGGGTACCTGTATGACAAGGGAGATGCACTGTTTAGGTAGGCTATACTGCTGGCCCAAATCTCCTAATTTTTATCACTCCTGGTAGCTCTTTTTCTCTAAATCAAACATAATTAATAACATATGTAGATCCGGTCTATGTATGGTGATACTATTTGGGAGAATATGTTTCAGCAAATTTAATTTGGTGATAGGCAGAAGTGGATTTTTAGTGGGGATGTTGATGTAATATAAACAGGCTTATTTTTTTATTCAATGATGCACACCTGAAAATTATATAATGTTCCACCTTCTGCACCTCATAATGACCCTGGGCCATACTTCCAGAGAGATAAAGAATAGGAAAGCTCTCTGGGGAGGGGATGGGATATGGAGTTCTGGTGGTGGGAATTGTGTGGAATTGTACCCCTTTTATCCTATAGTTTTTGCCATTGTTTCCTTTTTATAAATAAATTTTTTTAAAAAAGAAAGAAAATAAATACTTATATATTTAGACCACAAAAATATATATTAAAATATATATGTATAATGTTATAATAAAGTGTTACCTCAGCAAAGCAAGTACATATATAAAAACATTTATATAGCTCATCAGAAATTGGAGAACACAGAAGAAAATTATACATTTATTGTTATATTTTGAAGTTTCTATCATTTCAAATAATTTTATTTTTAAATCAGTATTCCATAAACAAGATGTAAGTAATATATAATTATTGGAAAATTAAGATAGCTTCCAATAGATCATTCTGACCAGTAGTCTTTTTTTTTTTTATCTTTATTTGCTGGATAGAGATAGTCAGAAATTAAGAGGGAAGGAGGTGATAGAAAGGAAGAGAGACAGAGAGACACCTGCAGCATTGCTTCACCACTTGTGAAGCTTTCCCCCTGCAGGTGGGGGCCAGGGGCTCGAACCTGGGTCCTTACGCATTGTAACATGTGCTCTCAACCAGGTGTGCCACCACCTGGCCCCCTGACCAGTAGTCTTACTAATAAGTACATGGTGTTTTTTGTTTTTGTTTTTGCCTCCAGGGTTACTGCTGGGGCTCGGTTCCTGCACCACAAATCCTCTGCTCTTGGAGGCTATTTTTTCCCTTTTGATGCCCTTACTGTTTTGTCTTTGTTATGGTTATTATTGTTGTTGTTACTGATGTCGTTATTGGATAAAACAGAGAGAAGTGGAGAGAGGAAGGGAAGACAGAGGGGAAGAGAAAGATAGACACCTGCAGAGCTGCTTTACCACTTGTGAAGCCACCTCCCTACAGGTGGGGAGTTGGGGGCTTGAACCTGAATCTTTACGGGGTCCTGTGTGCTTCATGCATCTGCGCTTAACCCACTGTGCTACCGCCCAATGCCCCATGGTTAAGTTTTTGTAACATAAACCATTGAAACCATTTCTCAATTTGACATCATGAAGAATTCATTCTTCTCACACTTTGGAAAAAAAAAAAACTCATTGAAGTTATTTCAGAACATGGAGAATACCTTGTAGTGAAGATACAATCTAAAAGTGAAATAATAAAATTATTAGTAAATATCAATTCCCTTCCCCAGTATTCCCCATATAAATTATTAATCTAATTTGTATCACATACTTAGTCTTCTTTTACTTCTTCCTTCCCACAAAAAAGGGAATGTACCAGTATATATTCACACATAGGGCAGTAATTCCAAGTGCACTCACAAATTTAAAAGATGATGTTAAAAAGTTGATATGTATTCCATAATCCTCTAATGTTGTTTCTGTTCCTGTACTACTTATATGTGTTGAAGCAATGGGACACTTATAATCTGAGTTACTGAAAGCCACTGAGCATTTCATGCGTCATGAGTCATCATTGTGTACACTTCTTGGGACACAGGGTTGAAAAGACCCAACCCCTGTCTGTAAGTCAGTAAAATGTCTAAGAAAGATATTGGCCTGTGGCAGAATTTCAAAAAAGAAAACTCCCTCCAAGTAAGGAAAATGTGATAGAGAATATTCTTGTTTTGTTCCACATGTAAAAGGACTAAGGAAACAGATGGGAAGTATATACCAGAGTGAAGACTTCACAGGATGAAGAAAGAAGCCAAGGTGAAAACATACTACTTGTGTGTACACACTACCTATATGTGCATTCTTACCAAAATCCCAGCTCAATCTCACCTGACATTCATATGTGATTTTCAGTAAAGTCTGCCAGATATGTGCGAATAAATTCTATCAGAGAATATTTGAAAGGGTATTTATTTCTCATTGGATAACATAAAATCTCTACAAGTCTATTCCAAATAAGCTTAGTTGTTAAGACAATGAGGCTTCTTCATTGAGATTTTAGATTAATGAGGGGTCATGACATATTTCTCCCACTAGAATGAATATCTTACCATGCTTGAGGACAAGGTTTTCAGCCCCATAACTACATGGATAGCACTAGGGGGAGATCTGTGGATAGTGTGGCAGTAATGTGTAATCTTTCCTCTCATATTCTCTCTCTGTCTCTCTCTCTCTCTCTCTCTCTCTCTTTCTCTCCCTCTCTCCTCCTTTCTTCTTCTATCTGAAATAAGAACTAGAAGGTTGGCCAGAAAGGAGTAAAACTGGCACACAAAGCCTAGTGACTCAATATAAAATATAAAACAAAGTACAATATGATTTACATAGAATATAACATAGAATTGCCTTGGGAAAATTATGAGATTATTATGATAGAGCTTTGAAGAAAAGCATTACAGAGTAGGAAACTGCTGGCAATGGAAGAAGGTGTGATGCTGTGGTGATACCCTCTGTCTGTCTATATGAATGAAAAAGTGAAAGCACTGAGATCACAAAGCAGTGAAACTGTACATGAGTGAAGCCCTGGCTCCACAAAAGCAAATAAACCAGAAAAATAGGATTTCCTCAGGTGAGTCTCGGGAGATGAGTGCGGTTTCAAAACATAAATAGAATCAGAACTATGACGACAAATGAATAAAGGTAATGAAGTAGGAAGTCAGTCTGTAAAAGAAATCAATGAACACATCTAAAGTAAAACGTTTTCATGCAGAGAAGTCATAAAAAATAAAACTAGAGAAACAGGTTGCATCATACAATGAGCTACAGAGTCCTGAAGGTTTGGAGTACATGTTCATACTACTTTCGTGAATATGAAAGACATTTTCTTTTTTTTAAGTTTAAGTTTTTTAATTATCTTTACTGGATAGAGACAGCCAGAAATTGAGAGGGTAGGGAAGATAGAGAGGGAAAGAGAAAGAGAGACACCTGCAGCACTGCTTCACCACTTGCAAAGCTTTCCCTCTGTAGGTGGGAACCAGGGGCTCGAACCTGGGTCCTTGAGCACTGTAACATGTGCACTCAACCAGGTGCACCACCACCCGGCCCCATGAAAACCATTTTCTGAGAAGAATGGAAAGATGGTGAGATTACAAACTAAGGAAAAGTAGAGAAGTGAATCAATGATTTGTAGTAGTTCTTGTCCATCACCCTTGTAATGTAGTTTTAATAACTCTCTTAATCACTGTGTTGTGTCCATATTCTACCCACAATAACTGCCCAATTATTCTGTCATACATACACCACCTTGGTCACAGTTGAGTAGCCCAGAACTGAGCACCAGACTTAAGTGTAACCAATCAGCACTCAAACAGAAAATATGAAGCTGTGTTATAAAATTCAATCTCTCTAGCACCATAGTTTTATGGTGGAAACCAGAATACTATGCACCATTGTCCTTTTTTATGTTTCCTACATGATTCCTACCATATGGAACACAGAGCAAATGTGATAAAAAACAACAAAATAATAATAATAATAATGACAGATTCACACAAAGAAGATAATAAAGACAAGATGGAACAATATTGAATTTAATCCCTGGGTTCTAGTTGTTACCAGAGGATCAGTCCTATTCCTGGAGTCCTTTGATTCTGTGAGACATTCCAGAAATATTTTAATAAATTCCCCTTATTGGTTAAGCTAGTAAAAGTTGGTTTTCTGACACTTGTAATAAAAGGTTGTCACTAATAAAAATTGTTTTTCTCTGTGGAGAATTAGCAATAGAGCTGACCAAGGAGATATGTAAGCATTGCCAGACACCATCATGGCATCCAAATGAACTTGAAATGAGAGCAGTACTCATATGTTTGGTGTGTGAATTTCTGCAGAAGCATTTTGCAGACCAGGGAAAGATAAAGAGAAAGCAGCTTTTGAATTGAGAAAAAGATGTGGTTTTAATTATAAAGAAATTCAGTTGAAGAAAACAGACCAATCATTTAACTCAGGGCAAAGTGTGTTTAAAGGGAATGATGTACTTAACAGTAACCCAGAGGAAAAAGAAGCACAAGTATGAATATAATATGTTCTCTATTTCTCAGAATCTATACTCCATAATTCTCCCAATAAAATCAAATCAATTTACATGCCCAAATGAGGATTATCATAAAGGAACTAATTATAAATTATAAAATCACTGAGCAAAAATACAAAATTTTTTACAAAAAAAAAAAAAAACACAGATGTCTAGGAAACCAAATCATGTAGTATATATTAAAGATTAAATACTTATCCAAAAGGAAGGAAGGATGGGTGAAAGGGGCCAGGTTAGTGGCTCATCTGAGAGAGTGCACATTTTACCATGTGTGAGGACCAAGGTTTAAGGCCTATGTCACCAGATGCAGATGGGGTAGCTCAGGACTGGTGAAGCAGAACACTACTCTTTTGTCTTTCTCTCCCTTTTCACTGCTATCTATGTCTCTCACCTTCTATCAAAAAGAAAATAAAATGTTAACAATAAAATGTTTTATAGTTTAGGAGAAAGGGGACAGGGGGTAGATAGCACAATGGTTATGCAAATAAACTCTCATTTCTGAGGCTCCAGAGTTCCGAGTTCAATCCCCAGCACCACCAAAAGCCAGAGCTGAACAGTACTCTGGTGTTTCACTTCCCAACAAAGTCTCAAAACCTAGATATAGAACAGGTCCCATGAGATAGAGCATATGTTCACATGTATCCATAAATTAGGGCAAAATATATACTTGAAAGTAAAAGTACACAATAGTCTACAGCTAGTCAGTGTGAAGTTCATAATAAAATAGTGTCTACTTAGACTTGGAGACCCTCCTCACCTATTTCCTATTATACTTCCCTCACTCACTCCCAAGCTGTCCTTATCAAAGCAAGGACTGCAAAAACTAAATAAGGGCAAAAGGTTGGCATACTTTAATGATGACTCTTTAGTCACTATCAGGCCACCCTATCATCTGGGGCCCTAGTCGGGGAGTCCTGAGATTCCCAAACAGACATGATGGGCCTAGACCTCGAATAAATACCTCTTTCCATTGTTACCGGTCAGCTTTATCAGGAACAATAAAATAGAGCCCTTTGTGGGCTCCCTTAGGACCTTGCCCTCAACTTGGATCCACAATGGTAGATAATCTTCCATCCTCTGAAGGGAGGCTGGACAACATACTCTATGCTACACCTGAGGAAGATGGGTCCTGATATTGGGGCAGCTTGGAATGTTCCTACTCATGACCACAGAATGTGAACTCACATCTACAGGGATGCAGAGTATCATCTCCCCAGAAAATAACTAGGATTCATATGCATATCAGATTTCAGGCTCAGGGGAAAAAAACTAGTACAGCCACAGGCCCTTTGGAATATAACTAAAATATGCCCACTAGCTATCTACAGAACGGAGACCCCCCCCAACTCTTCATCTGTACTACTCCAGTCTTTACGTTCATGATTAGCCAATTTGTTTGACTTTATATGTTAACTCTCTTTTCAGCCACCAGGTTCCAGATGCTAGCATGATGCCAACCAGACTTCCCTTAACAGGATAAGAGAGGTATACAATTCCACACAATTTCTACCACCAGAACTCTGTATCCTGTCTCCTCCCAATAGCTTCCCAATTTTCAACCCCGTGGGAGCGTGGACCCAAGATTATTATGGGGTGCAGAAAATGGAAGGTCTGGCTTCTGTAATTGCTTCCCCACTGACCATGGGCATTGACAGGTCTATCCATACTCCCAGCCTGTCTCTCTCTTTCCCTAGTGGGGTGGGGCTCTGAGGAATAGGGGCTTTAGGACACATTGGTAGAGTCGTCTATCCAGGGAAGTATGGTTAGCATCTGGAACCTGGTGGCTGAAAAAATAATTTTTATCTATGAATATTCCAGATAATTGAGGTGAGACTATCCCTGTGTTAAAGGTTATTATAATATAGAGAGGTTAAACAAATAGGACCTACGAACAATTCTATAACATAACTTCAGATTACATTAATACATTAAAACTCAGGAAGTAGCCAAGAAAACTTACTAATGGAGATTACTGCAATAGTTCCACAACTGAATGGTTTCACACAATTAAAATTTAATTTTATACTATTAAAATCCAGTTTAATTACAAGTTCAGGCTTGATAGGAGAGTCTCTCTCAAACAATCAGCCTAAAAGTTGACTTTCTAGGCTTCAACTGTCTCTCTAAATTTCTCGGCTTTGATTAGCCAGAATGTAAAGAGGAGGAGTGAATCATGGGAGAATTTTGTGAGGCAGGACACAGGTCTAGAGAAGTTATTTTTCTTTTCCCTCAGTCTATGATTCGATCACATGACTGTGCATAACCACAAGGTAGGAAGAGAAAGAATGCTTGCTAGGAAGTAAGGCAGGTATTTTCAGTGACTTCTCACCCCTTAGAAAAAGTAGATAACATTGAAAAATAAATAATTGTTATGCAAGAGATTACTAGTTTTAATTTGTCCTTCACCACCACTACTTTTAATTGTTTCTAGTGGCTGGAGAGCAAACAAATAGTCATATCTTTGATAACAACTATTAATTTTCCTTAGGAAAAATTAATATGTTAATTAAGTTAGCAATATCAGTAATTATAATTTAATGGTCTGCAAATCAAACTGTTTATAAGACAACAAAGGTCATATGAATATATCAGCAACTTCTATATTTGCTAAAATACCTAGTTATTAACATGTGTCTCCTTAAAAATTCTGCCAAAGTATATGTTAAAGTTCAATTCTTTGAAATTGAAAATACCAAAAAAATCAATCATTTAAAAAATAACCTGTAACTGAAACATTTCATTTATTTTTACAAGTTTTCTGTGTCATACCACTAAAATTTAGTTATATTATGTCCTCTGAAATCTGAGAAATTCTTTCCTCACTGTTGTTATTTATTTATATATACTTCAAGGCCAATGAGACCATTTCACAAATACTCTTTTTTCTCTTCATAAAACAGTATTTTCCTTAATATTAGGAGGCAATTATGAGACAGGAATTACAGAAAATTTTAAGATGGGGGCCTGGTGGTGGTGCACATGGCTGAGCACACATGTTACAATGCTCAAGGACCCAGGTAAAACACCCCCAGTGCCATAAACATCATGGGCCTAGATATTTAACAAATCCCTCTCTCCACTGTCACTGGTCATTTCCATCAGGAACAACACAGTGGACCCTCTTGTGGCCTTCTATAAGACCTGGCCCTCAATGTGGATCAACATTAGAATTGCCCCATTATCAAAGGGAGGTTAAGTCAACATACTCTGCCACTCGAAGAAGACGGGTCCTGCAATGAGTGCAGCTTAGAATGTTCTTAGCTATGACACAGAATGAAAGCTCAGACCTACAGGGATGCAGAGGTTACACAGGTTTCTGTGCTGAATATAGGCCCCAGATCAAATCAGTGGGGTACACAGTTAACAATATTTATATACTTCTCCCATATTTGGGAGCTATTCTCTTCCCTGATCCAGCTTTCTAGTCCCATTTCCAATTCTGACACCATCTCACCAGACAATACCTTTAGCCCACCTGCATGTTAGCTACCAGGCTTGGGCAAAAGTAGTAAAATCATGGGCCCTTGAAATATACTCAAAATAGACATACTATCCTTTTCCAAAACAGAGACCCCAAATCTCACCTTTTATAGTTTTTATCTTTCGATTCTTTATTATTTAACAATTTGCTCTGCTTTATATCTTAATACTTTTTCAGCTAACAAGTTGCAGATGCTACCATGCTGCCGGGATAGCCTGAGGGTACTTCTTCCCGAGCTAGTGCTCTCTGGGTTGGAGAGAACTCAACTGGAGCCAATCTAGGCTGCTGTGTGGGAGAGGGATCAGGAACTCGTGCCGCACCAACTTTGCAGGAGATACACTCTGGAACTCTCGGAGCCGGAAAGCAATTTCCAAGTGTCTTTAATCAGAAGAGCAGCTGTTTTTATACTCTCCAAGTAGGGTGGAAACAGAATGTGATATAGAGAGGGTGGAGAGAAAAGTTACTGGTGAAAATCAGAGTGTGACAAGGAGGGGGCGGAGCAGGCGAGAATCCTATCACTGAACCACCAATGCCCTGGAGGGAGTGCTTTATGTAAATATAAAAGTGATTTATGTAAATAGACCAAAGCTTTGGATGGGATCAGTAAATCCCTATATAGGCATATGATTAAGCAGAAGCCAGGGGGAGGTGGCATACTACCCAACACCATGCCACCAACCTGACTTCACTGGACAGATGGCCTCACCAGTGTAACCTGGAACCTCAATTCTCCAGAGCCACGCTCCACTACGGAAAGAGAGAGGTAGGCTGGGAGTATAGATCGACCTGTCAATGCTCATGTTCAGCAGAGAAGCAACTACAGAAGCCAGACCTTCCACCTTTTGCACCCCATAATGATGCTGGGTCCATGCTCTCAGAGGGATAAAGAACAGGAAAGTAAAGTCATGGGTCCTTTGGAATATATCTAAAATAGACCTACTAGCTATTTCCAAAACGGAGACCCCAACTCTTCATCTGCACTATTCCAGCCTTTAGGTTCATGATTAGTCAACAATTTGCATGGCTTTTTATGTTAACTCTTTTTCAGCCACCAGGTTCCAGATGCTACTATGATGCCAACCTGACTTTCCTGAACAGATGATCCCAACAATGTATTCTGGAGCTCTGCTTCCTCAGAGCCCTGCCCCACTAGGTAAAAAGAGAGACAAGATGGGAGTATGGATCGACCTGCCAATGCCCATGTTCAGCAGGGAAGCAATTACAGAAACCAGACCTCCCACCTTCTGCACGCCACAATGACCCTGTGTCCATACTCCCAGAGGGTTAAAGAATAAGAAAGCTATCAGGGAAGGGATGGGATACAGAGCTCTGGTGGTGGGAATTGTACCCCTCTTATCCTGTTGTTTTTGTCAGTTTTTCCATTTTATAAATATATTAAAAAAATAAGAACAGGGAAGTTTCTAATGGAGGGGATGGGATACAAAGCTCTGGTGGTGGGAATTGTACCCCCTCTTTTCCTACAATCTTGTCTATCATTATTAACTCAATATTTAAAAAATCCCCCATGCCCAACTACAGGAGCGAAGTCTCATGAGTGGTGAAGCAAGTCTGAAACTTTCTTTTTTAAATTTTTTATTTATAAAATGGAAATACTAACAAGACCATAGGATAAGAAGGGTACAATTCCACACCATTCCCACCACCAGAACTCTGTATCCCACTATCACCCCCATAGCTTTCCTATTCTTTATCCCTCTGGTATCACTATGGGGTGCAAAAGGTAGGAGGTCTGGCTTCTGTAAATGCTTCCCCACTGAACATGGACATTGGCAGGCCGATCCATACTCTCAGCCAGTCTCTTTCTTTCCCTAGTGGAGTAGGGATTTAGGGAGGGGGGGTCCAGGACACATTGGTGGGGTCAATTGCCCAAGGAAATTAGGTTGGCATCATGACAGCATCTGGAACCTCGTGGCTGAAGAGAGTTAACATATAAAACAGAACAAATTGTTGACTAATCATAGCCTAAAGCAAGAATATTGCAGATGAAGATTTGGGGTCTCTGTTTTGGAAAAAGCTAGTAGGTCTGTTTTAGGTATATTCCAAAGGACCCATGACACTACTAGTTTCTGTCTGTGCCTGACATCTAATGTGAAGGTAGACCCAAGTTATTGTCTGGGGAGATGGTGTCATAGTTGGAGAAACGTCTAGAAAGCTAGATCAGAGAAGAAAGTAGTTCCCAAATATGGGGAAAGTATATAAATATTATTAACTATAAACCCCACTGATTTGATCTGGGGCCCATATTCAGCACAGGAGCCTTTGTAACCTCTGCATCCCTGCAGTTCTGAGCTTGCTTTCTGTGGTCATGGCTAGGAACATTCCAGGCCGCACTAATCTTAGGACCCATCTTTCTCGAGTGATAGAGTATGTTATCCAACCTCCTTTAGAGAATGGAACATTACCTACCCTTGTTGATCCACACTGAGGGCAAGGTCCTAAAGTGGCCCACAGTGGGGTCCATTATGTTGTTCCTGATGGAGATGACCAGTGACAGTAGTGAGAAGGATCTGTTCGAGGTCTAGGTCCATCATGTCTGTGTGGGAATCCCAGGACTGCCTGACTAGGGCCCTAGGTGATGGAGTGGCCTGATAGTGACTAAAGAGTCATCATTAATGTTTGCCAGGTCTTGCCCGTATTCAGCTTTTTTAGTCCTTACTTTGTCTAACAAGGTTAGCTTTTCAGTGATTGAGGGAACTATAACAGGAAGTAGGTGAGGATATTTAGGTTTAAGTAGAAACTATTTAATTAGGTACTTTATGGTGTCTTTTTAGGTCTTTCTACTTGCTTGCTACATTTATTGACTCACTGAAAACTATTGTGCACTTTTGCTTTAAGGTATATATTTCCCCCAACTTACGGATATATGTATACATATAGCCTCATTTCAGGTGTCTTTCTTTCTTTTTTTCTTCCTCTCTATCTCTCCTGTCTCTCTCAATATTTAGCTATCTCTATCAAATAAATAAGTTAATAAAAAAGAAAATTTAAAGATAAAAAGTATAGTCAAATAATATACCATGGATAGGAAGGAAATTATATTCCTGAAATCTTATAATTTTATGAAACACTGTTAAATCACTAGTAGTAAAAAAAAAAATGTTAGAAGGAGATAAGATCAGAGGTTAATGTCAAGCTGGTTGATTTTTGGCTTTTCCCAGGTTTTAATATCTAAGTGACTCCATAGCTCCAGATACTGAGGAAGAGAGAGAGAGAGAGAGAGAGAGAGAGAGAGATATTGACTGAGTGTGAGCAGAAGGAGAGACATCACAGTATGTGGGTTCCACTTTCATACGTTCTCCTGTGCAAGGTGTTCCTATGTAGTTCTGATGGCTAGAACCCTCCCTTGTCTTTGTTTATGGCAAAATGTGTGCTCTACTGAGTGAGCTATCTCCTGGTTTGGAGGTCATTTTTTTATTTGTTAATTAAAGTTTCTGAATTCAATTCACTGATACCATTACCAAGAATACTATGAAATAATTTCATTTTATACTATTGAAATTATCTTACTGTTTTGATGTTGTTGCTTGAGATTTACCACTCTGGACCATCTTTTTTCAAGTAGAAAGAGAGTGAGGGAGACACACGATAGCACTGACATTTAGTCTAATCACAGCACTCTTGTGTGGTATATCCAGAACTCAAATCTACATCACAGTATCTGGCAATACAAGGGCCATCCTAAGTTGATTTAGTCCATCTACCAGTGACATTATCATAAACAACAACTGTCCATGCACTGCATGTGGTATATGCCATTCAACACAATTTTTTTGTCTACCAAAGCAATTGTATTAAATAGTATTTAATAACTGTGTAAGTTATCCACATATAATTAGTATTAAAATAAAATTGTAATGTAATTGTCAGTAATTTTCATGTAGCTATTTTTTGGGGGGAGGAGTAATAATGTAGATAGTGTGAATGTACGTAATAAATATACATATATGTTTTTTCTAAAAATGGATAATTTTTCCATAAACTTTTGTGTCCAGGAACTAGGTGTCCACTTTGCTTTTCTGTCCTTATTTTCTGTTTTATTAAATTTGGAACTTGTCTTTCTACAGAGAAAAATAGACACTGCAATCTTGAAAAGAGAAAAAATATATATTTTAGTCAGATAAGTACACTGCCAGAAATTGAAATAGATGTATTACAAAATCAAGATTTCTATTATGAAATTTACTACTCTTTCTAGTATAACAAGATGTCCTCTTAATTATTGATTTAGCAATGATAATTTCTATTAACATATTTTCATTACTAATATTCACATGTGCTCTATTAAAAGAAAAAACTGAACACAAAATGAAGACTAAGTATGGTCATTTTAATTTCCTTAAATTAAACACAACTCGTAGTTTGAATAAATTAAAAAACTATACTAATTTCACTTTACAAAGTGGTGTCAAACTGCATACATAAATGATGCTAGGACATTTCAATATATAAGCTTTAATGAAAGAAAGCAGTGCTACATTCCTGACTGATGTTATGTTGCTCATTAATAGAAGTGTTGACTTGCAGCAATAGAAATAGTGAGGTTTCCACTATCAATAATGGTGATTGAATACTGATGAACCATTTGCTATTTGCTGTAATAAAAGTTGTATGTGCTGTGCTTTCTCATATTATTATTCTAAATTTAAAGAACAGAAGGCTGAAATTAAAAGTATTTTGCTCAATATCAGGCTAATTAATAACAAGTAGGATAACTGAGAAATAAACAAAAATCTGCTTGCTTGGATTTATACTGATGTTGCTTTATGATTATCACCAAGGTTACATCACTGCTGCCAACTCCATAATAAATACAGGTTTAAAAGCAAAGAATAAAAAGTGAGCATAGGTTAACTATAAAAGTTACATAAACATATATATATATATATATATATGCAAAGTTATAGGACAAAATGTAGTATAAAAAAATAGGCACTTCCATAACAATAGTTCTCTTTGAATTTTAACTAACAATTCTTAGAAATAGATAACACCTTGTTTACTTTATATGATAAGTTTTATTTAAAGAAGTGAAGAATATATCTAACAACATGACTTAACAAGAAAGAGGCAGAGAAAAAACTCAGACCAAGATTTTTGATTTTATATCACTGCTTTTCTGCTACACTACACATGTCTTTTATAATAATTTTCTCATTGATAAATTTTGTTTATTAGTACATACTCATATTTCACCTGTTTTAGTACATTAGATGTGATTTTTCATTTCCTTCTGAAAAAAATTAACCAAATGAACTGTTACTTTCCTAGCAAAGTGAAGGTACTAGACAAAATTCAACTCTGTATCTTTGAATTGATGGCTTCTACAACTATCATCCAAAAAAATTAGGGGGGAGAGGTATGTATAATGCTGATGGTTCATTTCTCCCACTGTGATATATGGCAGGAGTTTGTCATGCTGTTTGTAAAGGGAAAGAATATGAAAAATGAAACTTGAACAGGAAAAAAAATACAATGATTGCAAAAACAGTAACAAGGTCAGAGTTATGTAACTAGTACTAAAAGTGATTATATGCACATGTGCTTCAAGAAAAAAGTACACTCAAAGTTTAATTTGGGTTGGATTGTGAAGAAATCAAACATTCAAATAATGTGAAAGTCTGAGCAAAGAGTAAGTATGTTGTATAGATTGCCCAATATAACAAGAAAAATGTCAAGAAATATCATATTTGGGATGAGATGAATAATCCATAAATATGAACATTTTTTTCAGAAGATAGAGTCCTAAAGGACAGAAAACAATATAAAAACATTTAACTGTTTTTAACTGACTAGAGGAGAACTTAAAATCTGAGATTGAACACGGTCTCTGCAAGAAAAGTTACAAGAGAAATTATAAATAAACATTAAATAGATTTCATTTTTAAAAGCAAGATGAAAAATCACAATAAAGGAAACAATAGCATAAGTGAATGAGATGAAAAGGTCGTTTCAGAAATTTTATTCTGGAATTCTAATCTGAAATTAAGATATATATGAAAAGTAATGTTATAGAGATGTATTGTTAAAAGATATAAAACTGCACAATTCAAAAACTGTAATCTCCTTTAATATATCCTTATTTAATGTAATAAAATATAGACCCACTAGTAGACTTATACTCTGACAAAAAGAGAGAAAAATCAGATAGCAAACAATTCTATAGGACACTTTATCTTAAGGCTGTATATAACATTTTCTGTCAATATACAAACATAAAACTTGTAAAAATGTATCTCTGGTAATACTTGCTTTGTTGTTTTTCCAGACAATTGGGCAACAGTAATGTCATCTGATCAGTACTTAAGTTCTTGAGAGAACCAAAACCATAATGGACTCCAAAACACCTTAAACTGCTGGCATCGTGAACATTTCCTGCCTAATTCTGTTGGACAACGGAGACAAAGTAAGCCCTGTAATTACATCCCAGCCTGATCTATGCTTGCAGTCATGTAATTAATACTTCCTCTGTAAAGCAATGGAATAATTTAAAGAGCTGATATTTTTCAACCATGGTCTGAAAAAAAACAAAACTCTAAGGGGGGGAATACGTGTGCATTTTAGCTATATGCAGACACTTCTGGGATCCCATTTGCCAAGAGAAATTGTAACTAGGTTCTCAGAGCTTTCATTGTACCAAGAGATGAAAATGATACTTCCTTCCTGCTAAAGGTTATGGTAGGGGGTAGAAGAAAGGGTGACTGGAGCCTATATTTATTCCACCAGGGTTTATGAAAATGGTAAACATAATCTCAGTTCCTGGCTACCTGAGCTACCTTTGAATAGTGCCAACCACATTTAGAGAGCTCAGCCAGGAAATGGGTGCAGAAATCTGTCTCCAGAAGTTAGACCTTAACTTACACTGTGGAAATAAAACTCTGCATTCCAGAAAGTATATACTGACTTCCCAAATGTCTTCATGGATTCTAATTAGACATTCTAATGTCTAATTCTAATAGATAGATATTCATCATCTTAAGTGTGAATCTCAAAGGGCTCAGAAACATATAAAATTGGTTTGTTGCCCAAAAGTAGACTATAGTCTGGGTAGAAACTAACTTGGTTTTTCACCAAGGAGCACCATGTTCAACAGTTGCTCTGCTACTATATACTTTGACAAGTTTCTTTTAAAGAGTTGCATATATATCCAGTGAAATGTTTGTATTTTCAAAACCCAAAATTCAAAACAAATTTCATACTTATCTACTTCTTTCCAACTACTGCCATTCAATGCTTGAAATACACAAAGAACAGTGCTATGGCACACAGGGGGCAAATGAGATGGCTGTCCTGTTGGCCTGAAACATTGTTTCCCTTACAATTAACAACACTAACTAAATAATAATGACCTTAATGACAAAGATATCTCCATGAAGAGGTCTTCCCTGATAATTCTGTTTCTCTATTGCATACACTGTTTAAGTCCTGTGCAATAACTTTCAGTATCTGAACATTTTGTTATTAATCTGCCTTTGAAATGGGAAAGATGAAATAAAATTCAGGAATTTAAGAAACAGGAAATGGTTAAGGAATGATTATAATTGTTTTGATCTGCTTGGGTTTCCATAACAAAATACCACAGACTGTATTACTTAAGCAATAGAAATTAGTTTCTCACAGGTTTTTAGGTTGGAAAATTCAAGATTTATAAACCAATTCTATTAATGCTGAGGACTCTCTTCCTGGCTTGCCTCCTCCTCACCATGTACTCCCCAGGAGAGGGAACAATCATCTCTCTCTCACAGCCTCTCCATTTTCTTCTAAGAACACAAGATTCCTCCATCAGTGTCCCAACTTCACAATGTTAATTAACCCTAATTATCTCCAAATACCATTAAACTGAAGGTTGGGGTTTTAACAGATGAATTTTGTGGGGATATAAACATCCAGTCATTAATAACACCGTATATAGGGTCACCTCAAAATTAAATTGCTTGGCTATATCACTAGATCTAATTCTTTTAAAGGTGACCTGCTTAGCTCTATCAGAAGAATATAGGTCTACACTACCAGCAACCAGCACTCATTTCCAGAGCAATTTGATATATACATCATAACTCTGATAGTTTGATTGATTCTATTTTCTATTCACAACTCGATTGATTGGCTCATAAATTATAGAGCGTCATAATTCTAATCTTAGAATTATGCCAAGAAAAACATGAAATTTTTTAAGATAATATATGACTTCATGAATATTTAAAGACAATCTGACAGGTTTATAGTCTGCGAAATACAAAATTAAAATCTGAACAAAAGTACAAAATGATTGATAGTATACATCAAAACACACCACCTTTGAGTCTAAACTTCTATGTAATAGTTCCCTGTGCTGTAAGGAACCCCACAGGAGAGGGAGTCCTTCCCCACTGGAGATTACTTCATGCTTCCATTAGAGGACAAATGGGAATTTTTAATATGCCTTTGGCTAAGGAACTCTGAAATTTAATACATGCTTTAATTTGCAAAAACTGGAAACACAAAATGGACCAGTGGCCCAAGTCCAAGTAGATTCAGCTTTCCAGAGTCAAAAAATAAATCACAGAGATGGTAAGAAGACGTTTACAAAAATTACCATGAATAAGAAATGTTCTAGTTGAATATTTTATTCATTGAACTTATCACTTTGTTTTATTATCAGTCTTATTATATATATTGAATTCTCTTTAAAATTACTGAAAATTTTTTGAGATTTTTAGATTGACTAATGATCATGCCTATACACATACTATAAAAAAACTTTCACTGCAATCCACTTCTTATGTGCCATATTGACAGATCAATATACATAAGAATCAACACAAAACAATAAAGGCAACAAAAAGGAATAAATAAAAAATAAATACTACAAATAAATAAATATTTGGGAGTTGGGCGGTAGTGCAGCGGGTTAAACACAAGTGGCACAAAGCACAAGAATCAACACCTACATCATTTGTTCAACATATTATGGTCAGACACAAGTACAAAGGACTCTATAATCAAGTATTACTTAGGAAACAAATAACTGTAGGTTAGAGTTGAAATCTTTGCCAACAGATTATTTTGAGAACTTTGTATTTAAATTCTTCATCTTAAAGCAAAAGCAGTCTTCTCAAGCAGACAGGCAAAATGCTTTCCAGCTAGAAAAAGAGAAACATAAATGTTTGTCCAGATCACAACAGGAAACAACGGCATATATTCCAATGGTAAACAGAGAAGAAAAATACTAGTATAGCCACCTGTGTACTTCCTTAAGTTCCATCTGTATCTACCCCTATACAGTAATAATTTTTTGAATTAACAGACAGTAACAATAATACACTGAACTGTGTGCCTAAAGTTCTTAGTTCGATCCCTCGTTACATATAGCAGGTGCTCCGGTTTTTCTCTCCTGCTCTGTCTCATGTAAAATTCTCATGTATAACAAATAAAAATAAACCTTTTAAACACAGTATTAGCTTGATAGAATTTCTAGCAATTCTTATATAAATACCTTGTTTATAGATCTACTATTTGAATAAGTCAAACCATTGAACTACTACATGAAGTATACCTATAATATCATAATGTTCAATAATTTCTCTTCTCTAAATTTCCATGACACTATTCTTTTTCTTACTATTCTAGTTTCTGAATCAATCTCTTTTCCATTTCCACTATAACTTATAATTTCAGTTCACTCTTGTTTTATTAGTGATTTACAAAATTACAAAATAACAGTCTTATAATTCCACACCATTCCTACCACCCTCCAGTTCCTCCAGTGGAAACTGTAGTGGTTCTCCCAAGTCACAGATATGAGTTAACTATTATTTCTATAACTCTCTCTCTCTCTCTCTCTCTCTACACACACACACACACACACCCACCCACCCACACACACACACACACACACCTATTACTACTTTTGAATGCCCTTCCTTTATTCCTCTTCTCTTTCTGGGTCCTGATGGAATTGTGTTTCAGAAACCTCTAGTCATAATCCTCTAACATTCCTCCCCCTCTGGAAGTATGGACCAAAATTCTTTTTGAGGTACAGAAGGTAGAAGTTCTGGCTTTTCTTTTAAATTACTGAGCTTCCCCCTCTCCAAAAATCCCAACATCTAGCTCAGATCTCTAACGCCTTCTCTAAGTTTAAGAACTAATTATTTGACTACTTATTTGACAACTCCTTTGAGATGAACTATGGATACCAAAAATAAAACATGACAGAAACCAAAGTCATAATATCACCTTCAAAAATCAAAGTCAGAATAGCACTTTGACTCTATTCCCCCTGCTTTATCAGCAACACTAATCTCAAATCTAAAAAAAAAAAAAACAAAAAAAACCTGAACATCTTAATTCCTTTATCATTTTAATAGGTGGCAGGAACAGCTACTTATAACTCCTTCTTTATCCCTAGCATGCCTTGGTTTAAATTATCACAATTATTATTCATGTATATATTGAAACACTATTTGCCATCAGCTATCATCAGACTTTATGCTGAGTATATAACCATTAAAAAGTGTCTATACACTTGTGAGAAAAAGAAATCTCTTTTTCAAACTCTCCCAAGCCCTCTACTCCAATCTTCATGTTATTACAGTATTCTCATGGCCTTTACCAATCTACTGAAAATCCCCCAATTACTCCTTATAATCTGTACACCAGCAATAAATTTAATGAACTGAATTTAATTTCTCCACAATGAATTAAAATTTGTCTCAGTAAAGTAAGAGACAACCCCTTTGAACCTTCATCTCTGAAAGAAGATCAGAGATGCCAAAGCTTGGTGTGAAAACCAGTGTCAGAAAATGGAAAGAAGTGAGTGTGACATCTTGAAATTCTGAACACAGTTCAAGTGAAGAAAAGTTGAGTCAGAGTAAAAGTAAGCAAGACTACAAAACAGAGCCTTGAGAGCAAGTGAAGGAAAGTTGAGTCAGAGCAAAAAGTGAGCAAGACTACAAAACAGAGCCTTGAGAGCAATCAGAGACTTACAACTGTGGCATTCAATAAAGAAATGAGTAGAGAAAACAGGAATTATTATAAGGGGTCAGAATGGCATTATCAGTGTTCAGCAGCTGCTCAAGGAAGCTCCTTTGGGAGATAAGCAATTTGCCTAATTTGTGTGTACGTCAGCCCATCTACAAGAGGCAGTTCTCTGCTTTGACTGCCACAAAATATTCTGCCTAACCAATATCATGGGGGATGGGGGGAGAACTCTAGAAGTATGTGTTGGAGTTACTGACTTACTTAGTTGGGTTTATCTACCAGTTGCTGAATCCAAGAAAGGCAGAGCTGATCTCAAATATATATACAAGTCTTTGACATTCTAAATGTTTTCAGTAAATAACTGCATTATTTTGTAATGGAATAGAGCTTTGTACTATGATTTCCTTTAAAACAATCTTAAAAAATGACCAAAAATAATGTCAAGAGATTACAGGAGTTCATTTTTTTAAAGAAAAACAGTTTCCAAGATTTATTATCATCTTTCTGTATAAAACATGTAAGTAGGGGGCCTGGTGGTGGCGCACCTGGTTGAGCGCATGTATTACAATGCGCAAGGACCCAGGTTCAAGTCCCCGGTCCCCACCTGCAGAAGGAAAGCTTCATGAGTGATGAAGCAGGGCTGCAGGTGTCTCTCTGTCTCCCTCCCTCTCTATCATCCCTTTCTTCTTGATTTCTGGCTGTCTCTATCCAATAAATAAAGATAATAAAAAATTTTAAAAAACATGTAAGTTAACAGTCAATAACAAAAAATGGTGAAAAAGCAACATTTAACTACAAACAAAAAATAGGCAGGAATATAGTTCATTAGTCAAAAGAAAAATTATGATGTCATGCAATATTTAAAACCAGAGCTAATGAAGATACATGACCACACTTATGAGACAGAGCAGACTTTTTCTTTCTTTTTTTATTTTTTATAAAAAGGAAACTGACAAAACCAAAGGATAAGAGGGGTACAACTCCACACAATTCCCACCACCAGAACTCCATATCCCATCCCCTCCCCTGATATCCTTCCTATTCTCTGCATCTGCACTATTCCAGCCTTTAGGTTCATGATTGGTCAACAATTTGTTTGACTTTATATGTTAACTCTCTTTTCAGCCACCAGGTTCCAGATGCTACCATGATGCCAACCAGACTTCCCTGGGCAGACAACCCCACCGATGAGTCCTGGAGCTCTGATTCTCCAGAACCCTGTCCCACTAGGAAAAGAGACAGACAGGCTGGGAGCATGGATCAACCTGTCAACGCCCATGTTTAGTCGGGAAGCAATTACAGAAGCCAGACCTTCTATCTTCTGCACCCCACAATGACTTTGAGTCCATACTCCCAGAGGGTTAAAGTACAGGAGTTCATTTTATAGGTGGTACAGACTGCATATGTGTAAAAATAGACAAAAGTCATTTTTGACAAATTGGTGATTCTATTAAGACATTAAAAATCATCAAGATTATTTAGATCTACATGACACAAACTAAGTATGCAAAGATTATATGCAACCTCAATTCAACTGCATTTCTAACTTTTTAAAATCAGTCTAAATTTCTAAATTTCATCTCCTAATAGATTCATTAGCTTTACTTTAGCTATTTTCTCTCTTTAAAAGTAAGTCGTACTTGCTATTAAATTCTTTTTAGGAGAGTTCTGTATTTGGAAATGGGCCATATTTGTAAGTTTGTCTTTCACTAAGTACATGTTACTCTTAAAGGAGATCTGAAAATGAGATAAAATCTACATGCATTTTGTAAACATGATGCATGACTGTCAATATAATTATCAAGTTAGTTTGTAGATCTTAAATGTATAGATTTATCATATTCATTAATTACATTATTTTATTATATGTTAATTTTATCTCTATAAAGCTGAGAAAAAACATTTTCAAAGTGGTATTGAATGATGGGTTGACATTACATAAAGTGATATGAATAGTAATGGAAGCTCTCTGGTTCTGAAATAAGTCCTCTAAATTCCTGGGCCTTCATTCTTTCTTTCCATATGCTACTTTAAATAAAAAGCCATTAGGAGTTACTATCTTGGGGGGTTGATGGTGGCACACCTAGTTGAGTGTACACATGACCATACAGAAAACTCAGGTTCTAGCCTCTAGTCCCTGATTGCAGGGGGAAAACTTTATAAGTAGTGAAAATATGCTATAGGTGTCTGTCTCTCCCTCTCTATCGCCCTTTCACCTCTCTTTCTCTACCCAATTTTTCTCTGTATCTATCCAATAAATAAATAAAATATTTGTAGAAAAGACTTAACTGTCTTGGGCTAGGGGAGACAGCAGCATAAGGGCCATGCCTAATGCTCTAAGGTCTCAGGTTTAATCCCTTGCATGATTACAAACCCGACCTGTGCAGTGCTCTGGTCGGTCTCTCTCTCTCTCTCTCTCTCTGTATTTATCTTGATAAAATAATTAAATAAATAAAATACTACAGAAAAAAATTACATGTATTGGAAATACTTGGTTGTTACATATACTCATGAGAATAATTTTTCACTTTTATTGGAAGAACAGTCAGGTATCTTACAAAATGACCAAATTACTGCCAAAATTAGAAACAATATCTCAAATGAACTCAATTGCCACAAGGACAACCCCTATCTTCCTGTCGTTCTGTCTGTCTCTCTCACATGGGTGCACATTTTTTCCTCTCTATTGCTCTTCTTTTGTTTGTCTTCCTCTTTTTTATTGTAGAAAATTGTTCATTTAGCAAAAGAGGCATACATGTGTCTATTAGAAGGTACAAAGTTCTTTAAATTTTAAAATGTTAGCAACAAATTTAAATGCACATGGTAACAACAAAATACTAAAATACGTTGAACAACTCTGGCCATGTGCCTTATCTGGACCAAACAATCTGATGCCAAAAGAATAGTCTTACAGTGAATGCTGTAATTTTCCTATTTGAAAATAATCAACTACCGTGTGGTAAAATATAATTTCTAGGATAGTGGGGTAGGTTTAAGGAATTATTTTCAACTGAGAAAGAAAGATAAAAGTTCTGTATTTTCAGAAAGAAAATATATGGGAGCCAGGAGGTGGCACAACAGGTTAAGCGCACATGGCGCGAAGCCGAAGGGCCAGCGTAAAGATCCAGGTTCAAGCCCTTGTCTCCCCACCTGCAGGGAGTTCGCTTCACAGGCAGTGAAGCAGGTCTGCATGTGTTTATCTTTCTCTCCCCTCTCTGTCTTCCCCTCCTCTCTCCATTTATCTCTGTCCTATCCAACAACAATGACAGCAATAACAATAATAACTACAACAATGATGATAAACAAGGGTAACAAAAGGGGAAAAGATTTTTTAAAAAATAAAAAAAAGAAAGAAAATATTTTTCAGGCATTTGTCAAATCACTCCAAGGCTAACCTTTTCAGCCAAAGTAAGGACCACAAAATCTGGCTAAGGGCAAGAGACCAGCATACTTTAGTGATGGCTCTTTTGGGATACTACCAGGCTACCCCATCACAGGGGCCCTAGCCAGGGAATCCTGGGATTCCACACAGACATGATGGGCCTGGACCTCTAACAGATCACTCTCGCCACTGTTACTGCTCATCTCCATCAGGGACAATATAGTGGACCCCTTTGTGAGCCCCTATAGGACCTTGCCCCCAGGTGAACCAACAATGATAGGGACAGCCCCAACCTCCAAAGAGAGGTGGGGCCAACATACTCTACCACTTGAAAAAGTTGGATCCTGAAATTAGTGCAGCCTAGAATGTTCCTAGCCATGACCACAGAATTCAAGCTCAGACCTATAGGAATGCAGAGGTTACACAGGCTCCTGTGCTGAATATGAATATATATGGGCCACAGATTAGACTGATGGGCTCTACAATTAACAGTATTTATATTTTTTTCCCATATTTGGGAGCTACTTCCCTGATACAGCTTCCTAGGCCTATTTCCAACTCTGACACCATCTCCCCAGAAAATACCTTTGGTCCACCTGCTTGTTAGTTGTGAGGCTCAGGTAAAAACTAGTAAAGGAAGTTGCCTAAAATAGACCTGCTAGCTTTTTCCAAAGTGGAGACCCAAATCTCATCTCCTATATTCTTGTCTTTGCATTCCTGATTATTATTTCTATTTTATTATTATTATTTTTAATTATTTTTATTTCTTTATTTATTGGATAGAGGCAGCCAGAAATCAAGAGGAAGGGGGTGATAGAGGGGGAGAGAGATACAGAGAGACACCTGCAACCATGCTTCACCACTCATAAAGCTTTCCCCCTGCAGGTGGGAACCAGGGCCTCAAACCTGGGTAATACATGAGCTCAGCCAGGTGTGCCACCACCTGGTTCCTACATTCCTGATTATTAAACAATTTGTTCTGCTTTATATCTTAATGCTTTTCAGCCACCAAGCTGCAGATGGTATCATGACACCAAGCTGACTTCCCTGGGCAGATGACCCCACCAAGTTGTCCTGGATCCCCACCTCTCCAGAATCCTGACCCACTAGGGAAAGAGACAACCAGGCTAGGAGTGTATGGACAGGCCTACCAATGGCCATGTTCAGGGGAGAAGCAATTACAGAAGCCAGACTTTCCACCTTTTGCACCCCATAATGATCCTGGGTCCATACTTCCAGAGGGATAAAGAAAAGGAAAGCTTTCAAGGGAGAGGATGGGATATGGAGCTCTGTTGGTGGGAATTGTGTGGAATTGTACCCCTCTTATCCTATGGTCTTGTCAATATTTCCAATTTATAAATAAATTTAAGAAACAATAATAAAATTATTCTTTTAATCCGATTTTATATATTTTCTATTGATTTAGCATTAGTTTACAATATAGGAAGCTGCAAAGTTGTGGGTTTATATCTCTATACATATTGAAGACTCACCTATCCTTAAATAATTGTAGGGAGCTTGGAGGGTCAATTTTTTTTTCTAATTATTTATACTCCACATGTTCATAAAGCCATCTGGTAATTGTCTTTTGCTTGTCTACTTTGCTTAGAATAATCAACCCCAATCCCATCCCAGTGTCCCCAAATGCACAATTTCATCTTCTTTAATGCAGATTAGTATTCCATCGAGCATATATTCTATAATGTCTTTATCCAGTTATCTGCTGATGGGTATTTAGGTAGATTCTTTGCTTTGGCTACTGTGATAGTGCTGCTATGAACAAAGAGATTCATATATCCTTAAAATTAGTGTCTTCTCTTTCTTTTCTTCCTTCCTTCCTTCTTTCCTCTCTCTCTCTCTCTTCTCCTTTCTCTTTTCTCTTTTCTCTTTTCTCTTTCTTTCTAATTGAGCAAAGAAGCAAAGAGTAAAAGAGGAGAACTCAGCACCAAAGCTTCCTTCAATGTGATGGGAGCTAGGCTCAAACCTGAGTCAAGCACAAGGCAAAAAAAAAACACGATCCAAGTGGGCTACTTCCGAGCCCTGTATTAGTGTTTTTCTGTCCTTTGTATAAATGGAGTGGCATTATCAGATCATATATAATTTCTGTTTTGTTGCTGTTTATACAATGCTAGGGCCTCTCTCATGTGTGATACCATCACTGAACGACTGCTAAATGTCCTTCCTAGGCTCAGTTTTTTTCAATATTTTTCTTTAGAGAGGGTGAGAAGGACAGAAAGAAGAAAGGAAGGAAAGAGAATCCATAACACTACTTTAACCTTCCATGAAGCTCCCCTGGCTCTCTACTGTTCCCATGTGGTAGAGAAACTCAAACCCAGGGCCTCACACAGTTAAATAGACACTCGACTGGGCTATCTACTTTAAGACCTTCAATTTTTGTCTGTGTAAAGACTGTCTTCAAATATTTGTCAGTGTATGATGAAAAAATAATTCCAGCTGCTAGTTTGTATTTTTGTAGTAGTTTCATTTTGGATTTAAAAGCTTTCTAATTTGAGGTAGTGCTATTCCTTTATTCCTGTTTTTGTTTCCCTTGATAATGGAGTTGAGCCTACAAATGCCTCTCTGATGTTGAAGTCCTGGAATGTAATTACTTATGATTTCTTCTGTGTAATTTAAAGCTTCCGACCTAATATCTTAAGTATTTGATCTCTTTCAAGTTAATTTTGGTGTGTGGTGCTAAACAGCAATCTAGTTTAGTTATAGTTTTTTAAATATAGTCATTGTTTTATTTTAATAAAAGGGATACAAAGAGAAAGAGCACTGCTCAACTCTGGTTTATGGTCATGTGGTGATACAGTCTAGGACTTTGGAGGGTCAGGCATGAAAGCCTTTCTGGATAACCATTAAACTACTTTCCCTGCCCTCAGTTACTGTGCATGGTTTTTTGTTGTTGTTGTTTTTGTTTACAAATGACTGTCCAGTATTTCTAAAACTGTTTGTTGACAAGGGTTCCTTTTCTCCACTGTACTGCCTTTGCTCCTTTAGTCATGCATTAGATGTTCAGATATGTGTAGATTTAAACAAATTGTACGGAGGTAAATTTAATGCCCACATGTTCAGATAGTATAGAAATCGGTAATTAGTAACTCCAGCATGAAATTTCAAGTCTCTCATATGAATAAAATCCAGAAAATGCATGTCCAATTGTTATTTAGTCTTTCCAGTGCTATAATAAAGCAGTAACCAGTAGCCTTTAACTTCTTTGTGTGAACTTTTTTTTTCTGTGTGTTTTTAGTAAGTAGTGGTTTTCTTTAAAGTGGATGTTCACAAAATTAAAGTTAAATTGACCTTTATGTGAAACTTTCCCACTTACTGTTTAAAAGAGTATTTCAGATAAGTGGAAATATAACCAGCTATGAATTTAATATGATAGTAACATCATCTAAGAATAATTTTAGAAGCCCCTGAGGTAGAATAGAGGAATTATAAGCATGGTATCCCAAGTTTGATCCAAGACACTGTATTTGCCAGAATTGTTCTCTTTCTCTCATTAAAACATAAGTAACATTTTTAAAGCAAATTTTAAAATATGCTCATGTTAAAATCAGTTTCTCATATTGTAAAATTTGTACCAACTATTTCATATATTTTTTCTTTATTATTTATTTGCGATTACAATATTGTAAAGTTACAATGAGGGGTGAAGGAGGGTAAGTCTGAGATTTCCTGTCTAGACCTGTTTTCCTTTCATGATCTTTCAGACACAGTAACTTCAAGGGGCCTTTGGTTGAAGATAACCTATATAATATACTCAGTAGATACTTTCTTGCAAACTGCTCACCACACCCTCTAAAAGAAGTTGTTCACCTTTATTTAAAAGACTTGCTAGCATTGTTAAACAAAGCTCTTTCCAGAAACTGAATGACAAATTCAAAGAGCTTTAACCTCTCAATTTTCTTTATCAAATGTAATAAGAAGAGTTAGAAAAAAAATAGTTTCAAAAAAGTGATAAAGAAAATTCATTACCATCATGTAATCTTTTAAATCACTAAGTCAGAGTGCTACTGAAATATTTGTGACAATAATAATAATAATAACAATAAGAAGAAGAACAACAACAACAACAAACTAAGGAGAAAGGGAGGGAGCTATGCTTGGGAGAGATGCAGAAATGATTAGAAAGTAAGTAAATTAAGACAAGAATAGAGCAAATAAACTATTGGGAAGAGAGTAAAACAAAAGCTCATTCATGAATGTTGATAAATACAAAGAAGAAGGTGGTAGATTTGAGATGAAGGAAAACTAATATCATCCACTAGTAGTGTATGAGATGCTTATCCAGATCATGAAGCTGTGAGAAAAACAAGTTAGCATATTATTGCTTAAGAATAAGAAGTACTGACTTTTTAGATTAATTGTATTGTTCATCTCATGTGGGGATCTTTTTCACATACCTCTATTTAAAAAAAAATTGCTTTCAGTTTAGTTTTCAGTATCTAATGAGTCCTCTTTAGCTAGATCAATTTATAACATTTAATCCATTATCTTGTCAGTTGTAGTCTGTGTGACTGTAATTTACATATGACTAGGGAATAAAAAGAAAGGATAAAATGAGTTAAATTTAAAATGTGAACATGAACAATCATTTTCTTTCTTCAAGTAAAATCTTGATGAGTAACTCACTGTCAAAACAATGCATTGAAACATGAGGAAAACTGTCAAATTAAAAGCAAATTAGTATAATAAGTGGAGAAAAATAGACTATGACATGAATAGTTCTGAGGAGAATAAAAAGCAATGAAGGTAAGTTTCAATATATCATCAACTTAATTTTGAGAGCAGAAAGAAAAACATATCAGGAAATGTATATGGCGATAAAGAAATTCCTTTTGAGAAATATGGTAGCTCTCCTGAGACAAAGTTTTTAATTTCCACATATGATAAAAATGAGTATTGATATTCTCTAGGGAACAAAAATCTACATCCACAAAGATAAGCTATTTTTACTAAGCAATTAATCCTTACTATAATCACAAGACTACTTTTAAGCCCATCTATTTTTACTAATCAATTTTCTGTATATGATTATGGATTTAAACCTAAGAATATTTTTATTGGCAAATTACCTTAAAGTGAGGTAAAGTGTTCAATGTTCCAATTTTAAAATATGTCTCCCATTGATATATTTTTCTACCCAATTTGATAAGATAAAGTGCATTGTTTTTTCTTGGTGGTGGTGGTAGTGGTGGTGGTGGTGGTGTTTCGTTTTGTTTTGTTTTTATACCAGAGCTCTCCTCAGTTCCAGCTTATGATGTTGCTGGGAAATGAATTTGGGATCTCAGAGCCTTTGGCATGAACGTCTTTTTGCATAACCACCATGCTATCTTAAGACCAATAATAATAAGAAGAAGTAGAATAGAATATGAGGAACAGAGTAACTTATGTTTAACTGTTTCATTACTTAATATACATTTTTATATTGACTTGTTATTGTTAAAATTTATGAAAATACTTTAATTTGGTGATATATGATAACAAATATGTACAGTAGAAAGAAAAAAACTGATGTTGAGTTTTAAAAGTTAGTCAAATGAAAAAAATCCCTGGTAAGCACAGTTACCTAAATTACAGTTTTAAAAAAAAAGTTTTCAGTAGGGACAGGGAGATTATCTCAGCCTATTGCAGCACTAACTTGTATGCCCAAGAACCCTGAGAGTACAGGTTCAAACCCCAGCACCATTTTATGCCAGAGTTGAATAGAATCCTAGTTTTCTCTTTTCCTCTCCTCACTCATTATAAAAATTAAAATTAATTGCATTCAAAGTATCATCAAGAAATACCCAATCTCTATAGATGAAAGAAAACACACTTTAAATAAACATACAGCCATTTAAAATCTAAGATGGGAAAATCCTCCATAAATCAAAAACCATGTACAATACCCAAGTGATGGAAATAAAAAGAAAAAAGACAATATACCAAGAAATTCAAGGTTGAAGACACTCTAAAGACCAGATGCTTTAACCATGGTTTTTCTTTTCTTTTTAATATTTATTTATTTATTTATGTATTCCCTTTTGTTGCCCTTGTTTTATTATTGTGGTTGTTATTGTTGATGTTGTCATTGTTGCATAGGACAGAGAGAAATGGAGAGAGGACGGGAAGACAGAGAGGAAGAGAGAAAGATAGACACCTGCAGACCTGCTTCACCGTTTGTGAAGCGACTCCCCTGTAGGTGGGGAGGCCCGAGGGGGTGGGGTTTGAACCCGGATCCTTGTGCTGGTCCTTGCACTTTGCGCCACGTGCACTTAACCCACTGCACTACTGCCCGACTCCCAAACCATGGTTTTTCTTTTTTTTTAGCCACTGCAAAAGTTTGTACCACTTTTTCATTTTATTTTTATTTTTTTTATTTTTTTTCTCTTTTTTTTTTATTTATTTAAGAAAGGATTAATTAACAAAACCATAGGGTAGGAGGGGTACAACTCCACACAATTCCCACCGCCCAATCTCCATATCCCACCCCTCCCCCGATAGATGGTTTTTCATACCCAGAGCCTCGAGACAGAACTTTGGAAAACATCCCAGCATGATAGAAAAGTTTACTCCTATTACAGTTGACCCCTCTTCAAAAGTACAAAGGGTCAGTCTCAAATATAGATGAACACGGAAGATTGTGTAAAAAGGCAGCATGGTCCTAGCTATAAACAAGTAACACCAGCATGTATGGAGACATCTCTTTAAATTGTATTGAATATGTAGTAAAGTTGAAATGATGGCCCATTGACTAGTGCCACAGAAAGTCAAAAACTATTTGTTTCATTCATTCACATCACCTTTTACAAAAAGGGAAAAATCTTTATTGACATTTATACCCATAATGGAAGCAGGGATTATTATTAAAAATCAACCTACCACTCCCTTTAAAGACAGTGACCATTTATGGGATAAAAAGAGGAGAGGGTATTAGAAAACCAGGAAAGCAAAATGGACTTCAATTATTCCCACATCCTAGATTGTAATGTTCATTTTTCCTTATACTTCCTCGTAGAACAAATCCTATAACTGGTCCTATTTATTATTTTAAAGAGACAAGTTGGGTAGAAATGGGGTGAGGGTATTTGAGTCTCTAAGAGTTGCCATTTTGCGTTCTAATTTAGGTTCTAGCATATTACTGTTCCTTTGAAAAGGACTTTCTGTAAACATAGCGCTGAGAGTTATCATTAATATTAGGTGGCTCCCCTCCCCTGGGCCATATTAGGCAGACCTGTCATTCTTGGATAATAACAGATTATGAATTTAGCAGAAGCTCTCAACTCTCCTGTCAAGGAGGCTATATGCGGTGACACAGTATACCGGTGACCATGGATGGAAGTACTGGCACAGTGCTGTTGTCAGCCTTGGTGACAGAGTATGCAGTGATCTGCACAGGTGCATGGTGAACTGTGAGTGGATCCAGTCTGTGCTGGTGTACAAAGCATTGTGGGTGGACTGAATAGGCTGAAAAGTACAGCCAGCCAGAAGTCACTCTCTTTGGCTACTGCTTCTTCTCCTGGTCAGAAGCATCTTGGTGGAGGTGCTCCAGGTATTTGTCATGGCTACTTCTCCTGGGAACTGAACACCAGTGACTCTGCTAGCTGGTAAACTTTTAATTAGACACCTCTACAGCCATGAGCAACTTTTACCAGAGCTAATCATTGTTTATCTTATGGGACTAAACTTTTGCTAACTATACTCAGACTTTATGGACCTAGCGTACTCTTAACCCTTGATAATAATTGCTTATTTTGCCTTTTACCTGTTTCACCCTAATAAACCTTGTATTGTTTAAACCCGTTCCCAGCTCCCCACAGTGAATCCTTTTATACACCGCAGTAGCAACACTAACCCCTTTTAAGTTAAATAACAACAGCCATACAAATAAATGTAGTGCGTGTACTAATGAGCAATCTTTATAAGCCTAGTAATCTTAGTTACTTTACATACAGACCTATAGTCAAGACCATGACCAGGCTACAGCTTACCTAGGAAAGTACACATCTTCTATGTATGAAGACCTCATTTCAAGCCCCTGGCACCACATGGGAGTGCCAAATTGGTACCAGTGGAAGCTGCGTGAACAGTGGAACAGTGGTGTCTGATCCGATTTATTTTAATCATACCACTAGTCAAAGCAACACATTGAAAGAAACAAAACTTCATCCAAAAAATTAATTTACACCTAAGGAAACAGAGTTGTCTTTAAAATATAATACTTTCTCAGAATTTGAAAAAGAAACTGATCTAAAATGAAATCATGAATGCTAAGCCTAAGTCTCCAGACCAAGGCTACTAGCTAACTTAATTACAATTTCTCAGGAATGTATTAAGGACGATTATCAATCAACAGTAGCAGGTAATCTGCAAGATAAAACCCTATTTCATTCTCCTAACAGAGAGCATCCTTGATAAAAATTATTTTTTCCTAAAATTTTTTGCCCTCTCCTCCTTCTGATAAAAAAATTAATGTATTTTGTGAGACCTCTCTCACAAAATACATCTGGTCTGCTATATTGATGCTGACCAGACTTCCCTGAACAGACGACCCCACCAATGTGTGCTGGAGCTCCACTTCCCCAGAGACCCACCCTACTAGGGAAAGAGAGACAGGCTAAGAGTATGGACCGACCAGTTAACGCCCATGTTCAGTGGGGAAGCAATTACAGAAGCCAGACCTTCCACCTTCTGCAACCCACAATGACCTTGGATCCATACTCCCAGAGGGATAAAGTATGGAAAAGCTATCAGAGGAGGGGATGGGATATGGAGATATGGTGGTGGGAATTGTGTGGAGTTATATCCCTCCTGTCCTATGTTTTTGTTAATGTCTCCTTTTTTAAATAAATTAATTAATTTAGAAAAAAAAAAGAACCCTATTAGCTAGATGTGATGCTGTGTGGTTCATGAATCATTTATAAAGCAAATAATATCTTTAAATTTACTTGATTGGATTTTGTTTCCAACACTAGGAAGACAAGAGAAATGATTTTATTTATATAACAAGATTAAACTGTTAAGAAAAATAAATAAAATAAAATAAAAAGAATCAATCAGCATCATTCCTTTTCAAAGAGATTAAATCCTACAGCTAACTCTAAATTAACTAATGGTGGAATGACTCTAAATTACCTGCTAGTTTTATCCCATTAGTTTCTCAAGTATTTTTTTCTAAGTTTAAATTGTTCTTCATTGTATTTTAATTCAGCAGCCTCCCTCACAAAAGAAGAACTTTCCCCAAAACTAGACTATAGAGTTTTCTGCTACACCCCCCCAAAGTAGCAACTTTATTTATATCCCTAGGGTCACATCCACTTCTTTATTATCATATAACAAATTCTTAAAAATTCACCATTACATATTATGCTCTATCAGATGAGACACTCTTATTTGTGAAAGTCAAAAAGCACATGCATATAATATTGTATCTTGATTGCCCAACGTAGGCTGAATTTCATTTTCTTTTTATAGATGAAAGACTCACAAAAATCCTTTTCAATAGCTATTTCCTGAGAAAACCTGCCACGCATATCTATGACTTAAGTGTTTAGTCAAATCATTTCCTCTAATATAAAGAACTGCTGAAGGCAAAGCAATCCAGCTCAGCAAATCTACCTTCCACAGGAGTCAACATTCTGAATGTATTTGTGACATTAAGAAAGGAAATAAAGACTATCAATCAGACTTTCAGATCCTGTTCTAATCAGAACACTTTCAGGAAATAGCCTGAAAAGGCAGAACTTTCAATGCTCTTGTTCCAGAAGTTTTTTTTTTTTCTTTTTCTAACTGATTTGCAGCCCACAGAGAAAGAACAAATACTGGTGATGCTTTCTATTTAATTTGGTATAAGTTCATAAAACAAATTGCCCAGATAATTGGACATGTCTTCAATTCTACACTACATTTTCCATAGATGTAAACCAGATTTATAACTTAGAAGTGCACTAATAAATGAGCAGAACTTGTAATAAACAAGTGCCAAGTCTTATGTCAAAGTGAAATAAAAATGAGACTGACCACTTTGCGTAATCAAGTCTGTCAGCTCAGTTAACTCCTTCTAAAGTATCAATGGGAAATGCTATGGCCTGAAAAAAGAAAGTTTAATTATTTTTACTAGTCAAAAATACACAAACAAGAAATAGCTATTTTAAATCAATGCGCCCCAAAATAAACTTATCATCTTAAATCTGGTAAATGATTTTATTTTTCTGTATTACCTACCCACTCCCCTACCCCCACTGCTATTTGCAGAATTTAAAACCCACTCACACATGGAAACTACTATCTTGAGGCAAATTTCCCATTTTCCTCTAAGGAGTTTTTCCACTCCCGCTTAAATCAGAGTTGGCAATTGTACTCTTCTAGACTGGACCGTCTGGTCACCATTTGTCTAGTCCCTGGTCCAAAACGGAAAACAAAATAGAGATCAACAATATGTTGGGAAATATGAAGTTGGTTTTAGGCACATTTGTTATTCCTCTGATAACTAAATCCAATTCTTATAAGGTACCCTTTAATTGAATTCTTCCTCTTTGTGGTTAGGAATAGGGAAGGACATTCAAAGTAATAAAAGGAGGAAAGCAGAATTTCCATCTGCAAAGACTTTCCAATGTCTATATACTTCTTGCTACTACTTGCCAAAGGCAACATTCCAAGAAAGGAAAGTTAAAATAAAGCCCAATTCCAGGAATGGGGAAGTTACATGCAAGGCTAGGTGGAGATTAATCAGTATCAGAAACACATTTCCAGGGCTGAGTAAAAAAAGAAAGAAAGAAAGAAAGAAAGAAAGAAAGAAAGAAAGAAAGAAAGAAAGAAAGAAAAGAAAGAGAGAAAGAGAGAAAGAGAGAAAGGAAAAAGAAAAGAATAAGTATATTTATTTCAGAGGAATGAATGGTCTTTCCCAAAATCTCATATATTTAAAATTAATTATTTTACTTTCAATTTTTAAAGTATCAAATATACCCAAAACAAATTCATCATCTCTCCACTTCTTTCTTCTCTTTATGCAATGGAAACATCATTCAGAATTTGGCAAAATGAAAACCAGATTATCACTCCTCTTCATCCTTCTTTCTTTCCTCTGAATCTAATTAATGATTAAGATAATGATGAAGATATGATAGCTCTTCAAAGCTATTCTTCCTTCTCATATTACAGTGGTTGCTGACTTTTCTCTCTGCCTGAATGTTTAATCTTTTCTAGCTTATCATTCAAAGTGTTACCAAAGATCTTTCCAAAGGAAATTCAATCATTTCTATCTTGCTCTTAAAATCTCCACTGACTGTTCAATCCTATTCTAAAGTTTAACAAATTCCTTGGCTTTAGTATACATAAGACTTCTTTTATCTTATCTCCTTCCACTTTCTGAAAATATGCTTTGCTTATGCCACAGGTCAAAAAATGATGATCTGTGCTTTTTTTTTTCTTCTACCTGAAATATAATTCTTCTGCTGATTTACAGTTGAGAGCTTAGTTATATTTAGATTAAAATCAAGCATGGAGTATTCTGAAATCTTTCATTACTGCCCTTATAACATTTAACATCCCATTGCTATAAAAACCCATAACGGGTCTATGTTCATGAATCTGCCTTCTCTAATTGTCTGAGTTCTTAAAGAATAAAGAACATGTGGTTTTCCCTCTTCAATGGGCTTCAGTCCAATCAATAGGCACTATGTACATGTTTGTAAGATGAATAAATAAAGCTGCAGGGGTATAAAAAATCTGCACCTCCAAATATTTCCTTGCTGAAAAGTTAATTTCTTTTTCTTTGTTTTCAACTAGGGTTACTGCTGGGCCTCAGTGCCTGCACAATGACTCCACCACTCCTGGTGGCTCCTTTTTCATTTTTGATCTGTGATAGAGGAGAAAAGACAGAAAGAGAGGGAAAAAAAGAGGAGAGACACCTGCAGCATCACTCCACCCCTCATGAAGCTTTCTTTACCTGCCTACAGGTGAAGATGGAGGACTTGAACCCAGATCTTGCAAAGGATAACAAAAGGTTAATTTCACAGTACAAGGCCTGGGAGTAGAATGAACTGCCTATAAGATAAAGACTTCTTTAAGAGAAAGGTCAGTCAATGGAGAAGGCAGAACTTAAGTCTATGACCACGTAAGCTTATGACCACTTAAGCTTCAGTTTCAGACCGACTGAAAGCTTCAGAGGACAAGGCTATCTGATATGTCTGATCTGGCCCTGGAACTAATGATAATACTGAGTACTGTATTTAGAGTGTGTGTGTGTGTGTGTGTGTGTGTGTGTGTGTGTGTGTGTGTGTGTTTTCATTATTTATTTATTTATTATTTTTAATCACTGGGACATGGTACCATTATCCACCATTTCTGATTATTGGTGGCCTTTTTTCTTTCTTTTCCTTTCATTTCTTCTTCTCCTTCTCTGCTTCCCTCTTTTTTTTTTCTTTTTAGCAGAATATGTTCATCTCTGGCTTGTGGTGTTGGGGTCAGGGGAGGGTGAACCTGGGACTTTGGAGCTTCAAGCATGAGAGTCTTTTTGCATAATCATTATGCTATAAACCCCTTTTCTTTCTCTTTCTTTTTTTTTCTTTTTTCTTTTGAATAGAAGTTAAGATAGAGAGCACAACAGGAAAAAAAAAAAAAAGCAAGACACCTGCATTCAGTACTGTCCTAATATTTGTGAAGCTTCTCCCCTGCAGGTGGGCACCAGGGGCTTGAAACTAGGTCCTCACACATGGTAATGAGTGTGCTCCACCTGGTACATAATAACCCAGTCCTGCTTACACAAACTCTTTTTAAAAAGAGCCCTTGATATACTAAAGCTAAATTTGAAAGGCAAAAAGGACAATTAAATGAAAAACATATAACTAACCTGGCTAAAGCTTACTCAGCCATGGTCAACAATATGCAATTTTCATCTGTTTGGTTCAGCGCAATTGGACAACTGAAGCAAGTTTGACAAATTACTAAAGTGAAATTAGATTTAAGTTAAAGTCGGATTCAACAAAATAAAATCATCCTAACGATTTTTCAGTACATATTGATTTTTTCCTTACAGTTGGTTCCTCAGCTCATTGTTGGCTAAGACTGATGTGCATTGTTTTTATTTTCTATTTTTGATTTTTGTCTACTTGCTTACTCTCTTGACTTTAAAATAAGGAATACATTATAACTGTAAACATTTGTTCATTTTGTTTGTTATTTACCTAATGAAACTACTTAATATCAAGCACTGAAATCTTTCCATGCTAAACTGAAAGTGCATATTTGGACACAGAACACCAACAGAAAAGAAAAATATTCCCTATTTTTATTCTTAATGTTTGATAATATTGTCCCAATTTCTCTTCTCACACTAATCTTTTGCTATGCTCCCAGATATCTATTCTATGCAATAAAAATAATAATCATCATTTTTATCCATTATGAAGGGACAAGTAACACAAAATATATTAATAAATTTGGAAAGGAGTGTATATAAACTGGTTCAAGAAATGAGTGTGAAGTACTCCTTAAAAGAAAAACAATTTGGAGGAAATAGTACATTTTTCTAACCTCATATTTTGCTTGGTTTTTGTTTAAATATCAAACAAATTTACTCAGACTCATCTCCCCATTAACTTGAATGAGAGTAGTTAGCTTTTACGGGAGCTCTGGTACCTTCTTTGATTTCACCAACCATATAATGGGATGTATAAAAAACTTCATGGATGAAGGCTTTTTTTGCTAGAACACAGCTCAGCTGTGGTTTATAGCAGTATAGCAGTGCCAGAGATTTTGAACCTGGGAACTCAGAGCCTCAAGCAAGAAAGTCTTTTACATAACCACTATGCTATCATCCCAATACCACCTCGCCGATTTTCACTCAAGCAGAAATTATTCACCTTTGAGAGTTGCATCTTGCTAGAATAAAAGCATATTTTTTAGTTCTAATTCATGTTTTTCCCCCTCCTTCTCTACTGGTATATGGGTATGTAGCTACACTGACATTACTACCTTTATTTTGGTTTTAGATAAACCACTCTGCCTACTTTATTTACTCAACTTTAATTCATTATTTGAAAATTTTAACTGTTTAATTAAAAACGTTAAATGAGAAGTATATTTCAAATGACCTTTGACTCTGATTCACCTTTTGCATTTTTGTTGTTTCTATTATAGAATGGGCAGCTCACTCCAACTATTAACTAGTTACACTCAGAACTAGTGCACTATGTCTACACTAGCTCATATTAGAACTCTGACTACTCTCACTGGAGGCGAGACTGATTTTTTTCACTCTCTCACCTCACATATGAAGGTTATTACTAAGTTGATGAGGATAATCAAGTCATACTGGAAAGAATGTTTTGGACTATGAATATGCAGCTGCAATGAGGAGATATTTTGGCACTTCCAACATTATAAAAGTAAGAATGATTAATATGAAGAAGTATGGAATTGATCTACTGAGAATATTGTAATCCCTTCATGGTTATTAAGAGACGTGTGAAGCATATAAAAATATATGTAGATTATTTGTTACTAAAGGGATTTATGATTCAGTTTTATCACCTTCTAGAAACTTAAGAATTCTTTTCTTCTATTTAACTAAAAATTTAAGAGTTTTGTCTTGCATGCTTGTAGTGGCTGTAGAGGCCTGGTACATAATGAAATTGTATGTATATGTCAGTGACTGCACTAGAAAGCATTATCCCCCTCAGTAACAAATAAACAAACAAACAAACAAATACTTCTAGGGGAAAAAACCAGAATAGCATCAAACTTGTTAACAACAATGCTAGATAACCAAATATATAAAGTGGTGATTTAAAACTAATGACTTAATATCATGTTTGCCCTATATTTTTATAGCAGCCAAGGTGGGATTAAAGTATAAAAATGCTTATTTTATCTAACCTAAATGCTAATCTTATCTCCCATGAACACTTATCCAGGAAATTGATGGAAAAGACAACACCAAAATGATGGTGCAAATGAAGGAAAAGGAAGAGCTCAATCTATATATGGAATTCCATACAGGTGAAAGGAGATTCCGAAACAACTGGCATACAAACAGAGCTTTATATCTGGTGATCAGGAAGAGAAAATGCCCATAGAAAGATATCTCCAAGAAGAGTGAATTAACAGAAACACCTATACATTTAACGTACTGAGAACTGTGACCAGGAAGATGGATAAAGCATTGAACCAAATTCAACACCTCCCATTATATGTATTATATGAACATTATATGAACATTACATGAACATTATATGAACATCCCATAGAGATGTTCTGGTGCTTGTTTTTTCTCTATCTATCTATCTCTATCTATCTATCTATCTATCTATCTATCTATCTATCTATCTATCTTTATCTATCTCTCTCTAATGGATAAATAAGGCTAATCAGGAGAATAAGGCACACTCAGGAAAATGCAAGTATTGCCATGTGCAAGAACCCAGGTTCAAACCCCTAGTCTCCTTATGCAATGAGTGGTATAGCAGTGTAGCAGGTGTCCTTTCTTGCTTTTCTCTTTCAACTTTTGTCTCTGTCAAGAACAAAACAGAAAAAAAAAAATGAAGAAATGAGTAAATAAATCTCAAAAATATTGAGAAAATATTTATACTTTGGAGATGAAAAGGTGATAAATATATAGAAAAAATGTAAATGTACACATAATTTTTAACTAAAAGAGAAAGTTAAAAGAAAGTACACAAGAAAAAGAAATGAGACATGTTCATGTCTATAGGTCAGCACAAAAAATTTACATATTCATAGCAACTTAAAAAACCAATAATCGGGAGTCAGGCGGTAGCGCAGCGGGTTAAGCGCACATCGCGCAAAGCCCAAGGATTGGCATAAGGATCCCGGTTCAAGCCCCCAGTTCAAGTCCCCGGCTCAAGCCCCCACTCCCCACCTGCAGGGGCGCTTCACAGGTGGTGAAGCAGGTCTGCAGGTGTCTGTCTTTCTCTCCCCCTCTCTGTCTTCCCCTCCTCTCTCCATTTCTCTCTGTCCTATCCAACAACGACGTCATCAATAACAACAACAATAATAACTACAACAACAACGAAAAACAACAAGGGCCACAAAAGGGAAAATTAAAAATTTTAAAAGACCAATAATCAAGAAGAAAAATGATAAAATAAAGACTAAGATATAGGGAGTCGGGCGATAGCACACCAGGTTAAGCGCATGTGGCTCGAAGCGCAAGGACAGGCGTAAGGATCCCGGTTCCAACCCCTGACTCCCCACCTGCAGGAGAGTCGCTTCACAGGCTGTGAAGCAGGTCTGCAGGTGTCTATCTTTCTCTCCCTCTCTGTCTTCCCCTCCTTTCTTCATTTCTCTCTATCCTATCCAACAACGATGACATCAATAGCAACAATAATAATAACTACAACAACAATAAAAAAACAAGGGCAACAAAAGGGAAAATAAGTAGATAAATATAATTTTTAAGTACTAAGGTATAAAATAATTAAATGTTGATTTTTCATGATAGTCATGACAGTATGTCTAAAAATAAGAGAAGTATAATCATCTTTAAGACTATTTTTCAGAAATACACAGGTAGAGGCCAGGCTGTTAGGCACACATAGTTCTAAGCAAAAAAGACCAATGCAAGGATCCAGTTAGAGCCTCCCGGCCAACACCCCCCCCCCAAACACACACACACACCTGCAGGGGTGTTACTTCACAAGAAGTGAAGCAGGTCTTCAGGTGCCTTTCTTTCTCCCTCTGTATTTCCCCCTCCTCTCTCAGTTTCTTTCTGTCCTATCCAATGAAACAGGGAAAAATGGTCACCAGGAATAGTAGATTCTTGTGCAGGCACTTCTTCTTCTAGCATTTGCCCTTCTTCCATAGCCAGTCAACAGCGTCAGGTTGAAAGCTGTCAGAAGCTGCTTGTTGCTGGCTTTGAAAGTGACTGGGATCCATGTGGATTCAGTCGGCTAGGAAGGATCTTCAGTTTCCCCAATGAATGGGTACTCACGGGATGCAGGCACTAAGCCCCAGTAGTAACCCTGGAAGAAGAAGGGGGGGTGAAGAAAATATAAGAAAAGGGAAGAAAGGGGGGGGAGGGGAGGAGAGGAGAGGAGAGGAGAGGAGAGGAGAGGAGAGGAGAGGAGAGGAGAGGAGAGGAGAGGAGAGGAGAGGAGAGGAGAGGAGAGGAGAGGAGAGGAGAGGAGAGGAGAGGAGAGGAGAGAAATACTAAAGACTTGGAGAGAAGATTAGAAACTGATTGGGGTGCAGGGGGTGTGTGGTGGCACACCTTGTTGAGCACACATGTTACAATGCACAAGGACCCAGGTTTGAGCCCCCAGCCCACACCTGCAGGGGTATCACTTTGTGAGTGGTGGAAAAAAGTGCTGCAGGTGTCTCCACCTATCATCCCTTTCCCTCTTGATTTTTTACTATCTCTATCCAATAAATAAATAAGATCATACCAAAAAAATGAAAGAAAGAAATTGATTGGTAGGAGTAGAAACAAAGAATAGTTTTCAAAATTAAACATTTACTTATTTTACTTCATATTTATTACCATACTCATTTTAATAAATACACTGAGTGTTAAGTATTGATGTTTTTATTTGTTTGATGGTTTTGGTCACTGTGATCAAACCCAGAGCCTCATGTATACATCAATGTTTTTTAAATAAATTGTAGGCTATTATTAGAAAAGCTTGGAACAATTTCTGGGCTTAAAGAAAGACATTCTAGCTTAAAATTAACCAGATTTGTGGCTGTGAAGTGTTGAGGCTAATGAAGTAATGGGCAGTTGTAGTAACTGAAACCAGAATCTGTACTAATGTTTTTTTCAGAAAGAATTTTTCTAGTGCCAAGAAAAATTGGGGGGGAGGGTTACAAGATTCAGTGACAAGAGCTAATTGTAACGTTTGGAGTATTAGTCATATCATTGTTGAGCATTTTTGCATATATAATCTCATATTATGTACTCAGAAGCTGAATCTTTAAAGAAGTTCACTCTTTCTTGATACTTAATGATCACATTAGCAGATGACTGCAAAGAAAAATATTTCAGTTATTCATGTACAGTAGATTCTTTTAACAATGCCAGTTAAATGTATTGCTTAAAAAAGGGACATAGTTTCTCCCTTTCTTTCTTTAACCAGTCGGAGCAAGATGGACAATGGAAAGAGCAGAAAAGAGAAAGAAGTTCAGACAGTGATAGCACAAGGTTCACAGGCAGCACATAAATTCACATTTTGAATGAGTTCACATCATCTCTCTTTAAAATTGTAAGTTGTCTTTCTTCTCATTAAAGTTACAGTATCATTCTTAATAGGAATTTGGTTCAAGTTATATCCTCTTTCTGTATTTTTTTTTGTTTCAGATCCCAATTAAAAATTCTTAGAATGATTCTTCTATTTTTCAAAGATTTATCTATTTCTTATGAAAGACACAAGGTGAGACACAGAGAGTGAGTGAGAAGAGAGAGAAATCAGAAACCAGAAACCCTGTGCTCTACCACCTAATCTATTTCTCTGGTCACTGAAGCTTCCACTTTATAAATGATTTAAGTAATTGAGTAAATTGGGCTGTGCCTTGTCATCTCCGCCAGTATCTACAATATCTATTACATTAGCTCTCCTTCACAACTAAGTCTTTAAATGTGAAATCACTGTCTTCATTTCCTCTCTCTTTCCCCCTCCTTGCCTCCCCCCTCTCTCCTTCTCTCTCTCTCTCTCCTCCCCCCCCTCTCATCTCCAGATTTATTGCTGAGGATTGCTGAAGCTCAGTGCCTGCACTATGAATTCATTATTTCTGGAGGCCATTTTCCCCCATTTTTTATAGGATAGGACAGAGAGAAATTGAGCGAGGAGGGGAAGCTAGAGAGAGGGGGAGAGAAAGAAGGGGAGAGAAAGATAGACATGTGTAGACCTGCTTCAATGCTTGTAAAGATACCCCCCCCCCGCCACAAGTGGGGCACTGCGGGCTCCAACTGGGATCCTTGCATGGGTGTTCACACTTCATACTATGTGCGCTTAACCTAGTGCACTACCAACTGGACCCTGCTGTTTTCATTTTCTCATATTCACATCTCCAAATGATTTAAAATAAGTTTCCAGAGCCAAGGAGAAAGCACAAACAGTAAAGCAACAGACTTCATGCCCAAGACATCAGAAGTCCCAGCACCACCATAAACTCTGGTTAAAGTAGATAAATTAAATATACATATATATATGATAATGTTTCTACTCTCTCTACAGCCACATAAATTTTCCAGAAAGTGTCACTATTTTCTAATAGATTCTTTAAAGTCCTTATTTCATTGGGTTTTAGAAATCCCAAGTCTTTGTTGTAATCTCTTGGTTCTCTACCTACCTCTTAACTTTCCTTCACTCTCTTTTGATTACCTACTTCTTAAAGCTTGGAGTCCCTCCCATCTGGTTTGATATTCTCTTCTAACATTCTCTTTCATAACTTAGCTAAAATAGATGCTCAACCACCTACCATATCTGCTTCATCTAAATTCTTGAAATGACTATAACTGAATACAGAAATCCCCTCTCAAATCTTTATCCCTCTCAGCTCTCTCTTTTCTTGATTTAAAGGGGAAGAGAGGACCAAACCCAGGAATAATCCTAGAATTGTCCTTTGTCCACAATACCACATTAATAGGCTACACCTGTACAATGTTAATTTATTTACTTTCTTGAGTCCTTCTTTCCATTATGCCATTTTTTTTCCCCAAAGGCTTATCTAAACATGTTCACAGATGGACCACTCCCAACCACAGTATCATTTTTTGGGCTTCATGAATCTTTAGTAGTTTTCTACACTACTAAGGTTATCTAACCCAAAATTCAGATATTGATATTTTACTTAATGATTTGAAGCTTTTCAATAGCTTCTCTATTATATGCAAAATAAAGTTTAAATCTGTTATCACATCCTTGACCTGGTCACCAATCCCATTTTTTTGTCTGTTGGTTGGTTTTATTGCCATCAAGGTTGTCACTGGGGCTCATGACAGCACTGCAAATCCACTGCTCATGGCAGTCTTTTCTTTTTACCTGTTTATTTTTTCTTTTTTTTTATTCTATAAGACAGAGTGAAATTGGAGAGGAGGAGGAGAAGATGACAAGAGATGGGGAGAAAAAAATAGAAATCTGCACACCTGCTTCACCACTCATGAAGTATCCCTTTGCAGATGGGGAACCAGGGCTCAACTCCAGGACCCTGTGCTTGCTAATATGTGTACTTAACCAGGTATAAGTATTATTTGAGATCATCTATTTTTTTTTCAAAATCTATTTTGTTTCCAAGATTTTGAAATCAAAATTCTGAGTCTTTGATTGGCATAAAGTCAAATATCTTTTATTTTTATTTTTATTTTTTTACCAGAGCACTGTTTAGCTCTGGTTTATGGTGGTGCAGGGGATTGAACCTGGGGCTTTGGAGCCTCAGGCATGAGAGTCACTTTGCATAACCATTATGTTATCTACCCTCTGCCCAAATATCTTTTGTTTTTTTCACCAGGGTTATTGTTGGGGCTCAGTGCTAACACAACAAATCTCACAACAAATCTACCATTCCTGGTGGCCATTTTTTCCTTTTTTTTTTTTTCTTTTCTTTCTATTTCATTTGACAGGACAGAAAGAGATTGAGAAATTGAGAGAAGAGGGGAGATAGAGAGGGAGGGAGAAAGATAAACACCTACAGACCTGTTTTGCCACTTTTAAAGGATTCCCTCTGCAGATGGGGAGCAGGGACTCAAAACAGGGTCCTTGTACATAGTAATATGTGCACTCAGGTAGGTGCACTACTGCCTGGTCCCTCAAATATCTTTCTAGGAGAAATAACTTAGATAAATAAAGAACTGAATAGAGAAAATATGTGATGTCTGCACATTAAGACTTACTGAACTCTTAAGTAAATGAGGATAGCTGGGTCAGAAAAAAGTCAGGAAGAGAAAGTGAAAGGTCTGGCTCCTGTAATTGCTTCCCCACTGAACATGGGCATTGGCAAGTAGATCCATACTCCCAGCATGTCTCTTTCCCTGGGGAAGCAGGGCTCCAAAACATATTGGTGAGATCCTCTGCCCAGAGGAGTTCGGTTGGCCTCATGTTAGCATCTGGAACCTGGTGGGTAAAAAAAGAGTTAACATATAGAGCCAAACAAATTATTGACTAATTATGAACCTAAAGGCTGAAATAATTCAGTCACAACAAATCTACCAGTCCTGGTGGCCATTTTACCTTTTTTTCCTTTTATTACTATTTCATTTGACAGGACAGAAAGAAATTGAGAAATTGAGAGAAGAGGGGAAATAGGGAGGGAGAAAGGTAAACATCTACAGACCTGCTTAGTCACTTTTAAAACATTCCCTCTGCAGATGGGGAGCAGGGTCTCGAACCAGGGTTTGAGTTGGGGGGGTCTCCATTTTGTAGTTAGTAGTCCTATTTTAGTTATTAATGACCCTGGATCCATACTCTCTGAGGGATAAAGAATAGGGAAGCTATCAGGGGAGGAGATAGGATACGGAGTTCTGGTGGTAGGAATTGTGTGGAGTTGTACCCCTCTTATCCTATGGTTTTTGTCAATGTTTCCTTTTCATATATAAAATTAAAAAAGAAAAACAAATAAAGCATCTGGAGAAATGACTCAGCAGCTGACAGATGGATTTACATAGAAGTATGAGATCCTGTGTTCAATCCCCAGCATCACATATGCCAAAATGCTGCTATGGCCAATCTCTCTCTTCTTTTTTTTTAAATCTCTCTCTTCTTAATGAAATTAATCTTTTTTAAAAATAGTACATGGCGCAAAGCACAAGGACTGGCATAAGGATCCTGGTTCGAGCCCCGGCTCCCCACCTGCAGGGGAGTCACTTCACAGGCGGTGAAGCAGGTCTGCAGGTGTCTGTCTTTCTCTCCTCCTCTCTGTCTTCCCCTCCTCTATCCATTTCTCTCTGTCCTATCCAACAAAGACGACAACAATAATAATAACTACAACAATAAAATAACAAGGGCAACAAAAGGGAATAAATAAAATAAAAAATAAAAAAATAGTACATGAAAGTTTCCACAGGCAGAAAACAAAGTGAAATTTAACATGTTTTCCTCAAAGCAGACAAATAATAATTATCAGAAAGATCCATAAAACTTCAAGACATGATACTAGAAACAGGACAGAAAAGAAAAAAGAATAGAGAACTGTATATCAAAAACTTGGAATATGGGAGTGGGGCAGTAGCACAGCTGGTTAAGCGCACGTAGTGCAAAGCTCAAGGACTGGCATAAGGATCCTGGTTCAGGCCACCAGCTCCCCACCTGCAGGAGAGTCGCTTCACAGGTGGTAAAGCAGTTCTACAGGTGTCTTTCTCTCCCCCTCTCTGTCTTCCCCTCCTCCATTTCTCTCTGTAATATCCAACAATGACAACATCAATAACCACAACTATAATAACTACAACAGCAATAAAAAGCAATAAGGGCAACAAAAGGGAAAAATGAAAAAAACAAATATTAAAAAAAACTTGGGAAATGCTGTTTAGTGTGGCAGTCAGTGGACATATATAATTACTGAGAACCTGAAATGTAACTAGTCTAAACTGAGATGTTATATGTAAGATGTATATAAACCAAACTCTGAAGACTCAGTGAAAAAAAGGAATACGAAATATCTCATTTGTAATGTGTAGAACACATACTAAGATATCACTGGATATATTGGACTAAATAGAATACAGCATTAAAATAAATGTTACTGGGGTTGGGTGGTGGTGACTTGGTTGAGCACAAACATTACAGTGCACAAGAAACCAGGTTCAAGCCCATAGTCTCCACCTGCAGGGGGGGAAGTTTCATAAAAAGAGAAACAGTGCTACAACTCTCTCTCTCTTCCCTCTCTCTCTCGTTCCTTCTCTAACTCTCTGTTCCCTCTCAATTTCTATCTCTATCCAAAATTAATTAATTAATTAATTAATTAATTAAAAACAAATAGCAAAGCAAATGTTGCCAGTTTGTTTTTACTTTTTCTTCAATATCTCTATTAGAAAAAATTGAATCCATAAGCTTATACTTGTGATTCACATTCTATTCCTATTGGACTATCCTACAGAAGATTTGTAAGCCACAAATACTAACTGAATAGACTGTGTGGACTGAGTATTTTCCATTTATGTGTGTTATTTTGAGATCAGAATTAAAGATCATTTCAATAGCTAGTATGTTTTTGTGTCTTTTAGTTCCAGAAAACATCATGTTTTCTTTCTCTTAAAGATTTTAAAGGGCAAGGTAGAATAAGTTAAATATAATTTTTTCCCAGCATTACAATTCCAATTCTACACACTAAATATTAACCTGAGATAGAAAAACAAAGTAAGACTGTCTAAGCAATAAACAATGTACCGTCCATTGTTTTAGTAAATATGCTCAAGCAAAGTCTATCTTAAGAGCTAAATTATTTAAGTCATAAAGGAGAAAGTGGAATTGTCCCCCAGTCCTGTTAATTTACATTGAGATACCATGTAGACAGTCTGTGCCCCACCCTTCCTGGATATTTTTAATTGGTATGTCCTCTGCCTTTCACGGATGTATCTTATTTCTTCCATTATCTATAAAAGAAGCAAGTGTTCTTTCACCTTGAAAACTGAAATACCTCTTCCCGATATAATCAGATGCTTTCCAACCCCTTTTAAAGGAAAGGAAATTGCTTCTCTGGCTGTCAGCCATCATGAAGCTGAGAGCATGTCTACTGGTAAAAGTAAAGCACCCTAATGAATGACTTTCTTTTGAAAGGAGGGAAGACAAACTGAATAGTAACTCAGTCCAGGCTGTGGGTATTTAGAGAGTAATGGAAGAAATGAAAATAGACTAATAAAGACAGAAGTTCCCATGTGAACCTGTCAGAGGTGAAAGACAGGAATCTATTTTCCTCCAATTAAACTGTTGAATTTAGACCCAAGCAATCTTGCAGCACCTGGTAAAGCACACACATCATGTGCAAGAACCTAGGTTCAAGAGTTTGGTCCCCAACTGCAGGGGAGAAGCTTCACAAATGGTCTATCTCTTCCTCTCTCTTTGTCTGTCTCCCCCTTCTCTGTCAATTTCTCTCTGTTGCTATAAAAAAATAATAATAAAATAAGAAATGGAGGGAAAATGCTTCCATTAAAAAAACAGTTAGTTTAATTATCTAAGGAACATAATGAAAACTTCATTTTGACAGTTTGAACTCTATAAATATTAACAGAGAGAGAGAGTGAGAAGAGAGGACTGTAGTATTCATTTATGGGAGGAAGCCCACATGATATGATGTTTCTCTCTGTCTCTCATTCTAAGCCTTTGAATGAAAAAGCAGTCCAGGGTAGTGGAACTGCACATAACAGGAGAGTCTAGCTATGCAAATAAGAGAAAAATAGATGTAACCTGGGCGGTGTCATAATGGCAAGATTGGTGAATTTGCAAGCACAGATTGAACAAGTCTACATTCACACCAGCAGTGTAGAAGGGTTCCTTTTTCCCTCTACAGTTAATTGGGCAAGCTGACTGGAGGGGGATAGAATTAGAAACTTTTACCTTTCAATTTTTCTGACTGTGTCGAGCTTCAAGCAATAAGATTATAATAATCCTATCTGGAAAAGACTATTTCATAAATTCAAGTCCCAGGTTCAATCCCCCACACCACCATAAGCCAGAGCTGAGCAGTGCTCTGGTAAAAAATAATAATAATAATAATAATAATAATAATGGAATATAAATTATTTAATATGGAGGTCAAGTGCTGGTACCCCTGGCTGAGCACACATGTGCAAGGTCTGGGTTCAAGTCCCTGGTCTCCACCTGTAGAGGGAAGTGTCTTGTGTAGTGAAGCAGTGTACTGCTATTTCCACCTTCCTTCTCAATTTCTCTGCCTCTATTCAATAAATAATGAATAAATAAAATAAATATATTAATATTTAAACGTAAATTCCATATTACGTATAACTATTTGACTGTTGATTTAGAAATTACTTTATCACTGCTTTAATATTGGTTTACAAAATTATAAGATGATAGAGACATGGTTTCATATTGTTCCCACTACCAGCATTCCATTTATAAATTACTTAGGTCAGTTAACTAACTTAAATATCACTGCAAGTTTGTGAGCTACCATAGCAGAAAAAAATAAATGACACATCAACGAGTAAACAAAACCACATAGTTGTTTCAATAAATGCATGGAAATGTTTTGACAAAATTCAAAATCCTTTCATGATCAAATTAAAAAAAAAAGAGGATTGATGGACAACTCCTCAATCTAGTTGGTAAGCCCACATCCAACACTACACTCAATGAAAAGGAACTGTAAGCTTTTCCTCTTAAATCAAGTACAGAACAGGGTTGTCCACTATTACCATTGCCATTAAGCACAGTCTTGGAAATCCTACCCATGGAAATTAAGTATGACAAAGGAATTAAATGGATAAAGTCTGCAAGAAAAGTATAACTATTACTATGGTATTATACACAGAAGTTACAAAAAAAAAATCAAGCAGAAAACTCCTGTAAACTGTTAGGCTATATTGTAAGTGGCAGGCTATAAAATTAATATATAAAAATGAGTGATATTCCCTTATGCAAATAGTAAACTAAAAGAGGAAATCTATAAATAATTCTTATTCACATCAGGAGAAAAACAATTAGATACCAATAAGTAAACTTAGGGAAAAAGTGATAGGCTTGTACACTTGAAAATTATGAGTCACTACTTAAGAAAACAGGAAAAGATACAAATAAATAAATAATATAGCCTATTATCATGAATTGAAAAAATTAACATTTCTAAAATTACCATTCTATATAAGGCAATATAAAGATTTAATAGGATATCTATCAAAGTCTGATGGATTTTCTTTGAGGGAACAGAACAAGAACTACAGACTTTTGTCTGGAAACAGAAAAATCCCCACAATAATCAATGCAATTCTGAGGGGGGAAAAAAGAATAAGATTGAGGCATCTTGCTTTTTAGCATCAAATTATAATATAGAACTACTCTAATCAAAACAGCATGGTATTGGAACAGAAATAGATATCCCACAATTAAGCCCTCACATATCTAAACATTAATTATGAAAAGGGGATTCAAACACTAAATGAAGAAAGGATACGCTTTTCAATAATACCACTAGGAAAACTGTGTTGAAATTTTTAGGATAATGAGAAAGGACTACCACATATCACCATGCAAAAAGTCCACTCCATATTTATCAAAGATTTGGACACTAGACTAGAAACCAGCACATACATAAAAAAAAAAAAAAAAAAAAAAACATTGGCCCAGGAAGCTGCTTCCTGGGACAGTGGGGGGTGGGAGTTGGTGGGAGGGATGGGTCACTGTCTTTTGGTGGTGGGAATGGTGTTTATGTACACTCCTAGTAAAGTGTAGTCATATAAATCACTAGATAATTAATATGAGAGGGGAAAATTAATTGTATGTCTTGAAGTTTTTAAAACACAGACTGAGTCTTTTTAATATATAGGATGTGTATTTGATGTGCGGACTCTCTCAAAAGCCTATACCAAGTAGATCAGAAGCAACCAATAGCACAGCTATATACAAGATACTGGGTACTGTACAGCAAACCACAACAAAAGGACTTTTCAAAGTTAACCCAATTACTAAATAATGCAATGATAACATTAACTTTCCATTGCCTTTTTGAACCCTAAGACAGCAGGAACCTCACATCTCCACTATAGAGCCTCTACTTCCCCCAGTCCTTGAACCTTTGGATAGGGCCCACTTTCCCGTATGCCTCTCCCCATACATATCAAATAATATTGCATCTGCCGATCGCAACCTAATCAATACAAGGATTGTCACCTCAGCATGCTTCAGCTCAGACTGTGTCCAGAGACTTCACGTGTGGAATGACAATCCTTCAGCTTCATTACTCGGGTAAGACCTTTCCTTACATAGTATTCTCTAATTACATCCCAGATGGTTCACTTTCTAACAAAGACCCAAAACCTAGATATACACCAGTTTCTGTGAGAGAGAACATATGTTCACATGTATCCATAAACTACTGCAAAATATATACCTGAAAGCAGAAGTACACTAGAGTTTGCAGCGAATACCCCCCTAACACTTCCTCTCCACTATTCCAACCTTTGGGTCCATAATTGCTCAACAATTTGTTTGGCTTTGTATGTTAACTCTCTTTTCAGTCACCAGGTTCCAGATGCCATCAGGATGCCGGCCAGGCTTTCCACCAATGTGTCCTGGAGCTCAGCTTCCCCAGAGACCCACCCAGCTAGGGAAAGAGAGAGACAGACGGGAGTATGGACCGACCAGTCAATGCCCATGTGCAGCGGGGAAGCAATTACAGAAGCCAGACCTTCCACCTTCTGCCACCCACAATGACCCTGGGTCCATTCTCCCAGAGGGATAGAGGACGGGAAAGCTATCAGGGGAGGGGGTGGGATATGGAGATCGGGTGGTGGGAATTGTGTGGAGTTGTACCCCTCCTACCCTATGGATTTGTTAATTTATCCTTTCTTAAATAAAAAATAAATTTAAAAAAATTGGCAAGACATTCCAGGCTTTCTGCTTTGGAAATGTGTTTGAAGAATCTAGTCTAACAGCAAGGAAGACAAAAGCAAACTAAACCAATGGGGCTACATTAAACTGCAAAACTTCTCCACAGCAAAAGGAAATACTTCCAAAACAAAAAGACAGCCTGATAAATTGGAGATCTCCACATGCCATACATCACACAAAAGGATAACAACCAAACTACGTGGAGTTCACAAAAACCCAACAAAAAAAAAGGGAGGGGGGGGCTCACATTAAAAGGGCATATGAAATGAAAAGTATCTTTACCAAAGATGATGTCCAAATGGCTAACAGATATATAAAAAATGTTCAAAGTCACTGATTACCACAGAAGTGCAAATAAAAACAATAATGAAATTCCACTTCATACCTGTAAGAATGCCTATACATCAGAAAGACCAGAAACAAGGGCTGGCAAGCATGAGGGAAAAAGAAACCTTTCTATTAGGGAAAACACAAAATGGAACTTGGACTGGGTTTGGTATATTGCACCAAAGTAAAAATCTCTGAGGTGGGGGAAAGGGTTCAGGTCTTGGAAGATGATGACAAAGGAGGACCTAGAAGGGATTGAATTGTTATGTGGAAAACAGAAATGTTACAAACTACTGTACTTTAGTGTTGACTGTAAATCATTAATCCCCAATAAACAAAAAAAGAAGTGCTATAATTTCACAAGTAGCTATTGCTATACTTTTTCTTATGAAAAATCTATTTATATTCATTAGCAATTTTGTTTTATTTATTTATTGAAACAAACAACAATAACAAAAAACCTACTATTACTGTTGGTGGGAATACAGATTGGTTCAATCCTATAGAAAATGGTCTGGATAGCGCAGTGTGATGACACACCTGGCTGGGTGCTCATGTTACCATTGCAAGGATCTGGGGTCAAGCCCCTGGTTCCCATCTGCAGAGGGAAAGTTTTTCAAGAGGTGAAGCAGGGCTGCAGGTGTCTCTCTATCTCTCTCCCTTACTACCTCTCTCTCGATTTCTGGCTATCTCTGTCCAATAAATAAAAGATAATAAAAAATTTAAAAAGCAAACAAACAAAAAAGAAAGAAAACGACTTGGAGATTCTGCAAAACACTAAATCCAATGATCCTGCAATTCCTCACCTAGGACTTTATTCAAGTAAAACAAAAACACCTAGCCAAAAAAAGTCTCTGTACACCTATAATTATAGGGACACAATTTGTAAAGACCCCAAAATGGAAGCAACCCAGATACCCAATGACAGCTAAGTGGTTGAGGAAACTGTGGTGTATATATACACAGTGTAATAGTATTAATACTTAGCTGTAAGAAATGATGAAATCTTTACCACATCTTGAATGGAATTTGAAGGAGTCACATTAAGTGACATTAAGTCAGAAGGAGAATGAGAATAATCATTCTCACTGGGTGATTACAATTGCAGATAGAATTTACAGATAGAACTTAAGAAACAAAAGTATAAAAGGAAAACACAAGGTGAAATTAGGACTATTTTCTGTTGCATCAAAGCCAAAGACTCCAGGTGTGTGTATGTCAGGGGGAAATATTAAGGTATTAGGGACCCAATGCATGATGATGGAAGAAGACCTAAAGTTCATGGTGATAGTGGTGTGCAGACACCTATCAAGGGGAGATGAGATAAGAAAGACAGACAGACAGACAGACAGACAGACAAGATGGACAGACATAGTCAACCTATATCTGTGACCTTGGGAAGGAGATGGGGATGCAGAACTCTGGTAGTGGGAATAATATGAAACTATCCTCATATTATGTTATAATTTTGTAAAGCACTATTAAATCACTAATAAAAATTAAAAAGAAAAAGAAAACGTACTCATGTGACTACTGTCTTTTAAGTCATTACTTCCCTAATATAATTATTTCTTTAAAAAGAATACTATCCAAGTTATTGTCTGGGGAGATGATGTCATGGCTGGAAAAGGAACAAAAAGCTGGATCATGGAAGAGAGTAGCTCCCTAATATGGGAAAAGGGTATAAATATTATTGACTGTAAACCCCATCTACTTGATTTGGTCTGGGGCCTGGAGCTCCCCTTCCCCAGAGTCCCACCCTACTAGGGAAAGAGAAAGGCAGGCTGGGAGTATGGATGGACCAGTCAACGCCCATGTTCAGCGGGGAAGCAATTACAGAAGCCAGACCTCCCACCTTCTGCAACCCACAACGACCCTGGGTCCATGCTCCCAGAGGGATAGAGAATGGAAAGCTATTGGGGAGGGAAGGGGATATGGAGATTAGGTGGCGGGAATTGTGTGGAGTTGTACCCCTCCTTCCTATGATTTTGTTAATGTCTCCTTTCTTAAATAAATAAATAAATTATAAAAAGAAGAATAGGAAAGCTATAAGGGGAGGGGATGGGATACAGAGTTCTGGTGGTAGGAATTGTGTAGAATTGTACCCCTCTTATCCTATGGTTTGGTCAATGTTTCTTTTTTATAAAAATAATAATAATAATAATAATAACAATAATAATAATAAAGAATACTATCAGGGGCCAGGTGGTGGTGCACCGGGTTAAGGGCACATAGTATTAAGTGCAAGGACTCAAGCAAGGATCCTGGGTTAAGCCCTTGGCTCCCTACCTGTGGGGGGAGGGGTCATTTGAAGCAAGTCTGCAGGTGTCTTTCTCTCTCCTCTCTATCTTCCCTTCCCTCTCAATTTCTCTCTGTCCTATAAAAATAAAAACTGGCCACAGATACAGTGGATTCGTAGTGCAGAATCCCAGCAATAATCCTGGAGGCAAAAAAAGAAAAAAACTATCTATAAATGACCTTACTTAGCCATTCTTATCATCCTTGGCCTTGAAAGTGGGAAAATGTTTTACTCATGAAAAAGAATATATTTTTCAGGGGCCAAGTGGTGGTGCACCTGGTTGAGCACACATGTTACAATGTGCAAGGATCCAGGTTTGTGTCCCCAGTCCCTACCTGCAGGGGGAAAGCTTTGCAAGTGGTAAAACAGTGGTGCAAGTGTCTATCTCTGTCTCGAGCTAGCTTCCCTCTTCCCCATTCCTTCTCAATTTCTGGCTGTCTCTTATCAAATAAATAAAGATAATTAAAATCATTTATTAAAAAATATATTTCTCAATGAGCCTCAAACTAGAGGTGAACTTTTTTAAAAAGGAAAAGAATGGAAAGTAAGTATAATTCTTAAACTTTTCCCCCAAAACTATTCCTAAAATCCTCTCAGCTCTGTTTCCTTTTTGTTAGTTAGAGATGGTGAAAATTGTAATGGATACCTTAGACTCAGAAATCATAATTAAGACATTGGCGGAGGGGAAAAAGAAGGACTGAGAAACTGCCAACAGCGTGTTCTCTAATCACATCTTCTAGAAACGGTAGGATTTTCTGCCTTTAGCAGGCCTGTCAATAAGGGGTGACACCAAAGAGGTGATTATAATTTAATTTGGGTTAAGAATTAGAGTAAAGGTGACACAGACTAGCGGGGCTCCAGACTTCCCAGGCAGCGCCGGGCAAGGCGAGTGCACCGGGCATTGTCCTCCACCCGGGAAGGCGGCTCCTCCGCCGGTTGCAGAGCACAGCGGGCAGAGGACCCGGAGAGAGCACTTTAGCTCGGGGGCTTTCTCTTGGGAGTCTCCAGGGACCACTGCGACCCAGAGGGCGGATCCAAAGACTTCTTGAG